>NC_085859.1:23736007-23763507 GCF_034702125.1 Engraulis encrasicolus | reverse complement strand
AAATTGTAGATTGGTGTTTGTGTTCTGTGCTGGTGTAGTCTGCTCCTCACCTGAGCTAGTTTGGGAACCTCAGGCACAGATTGTATTTTGTATCGACTCAGTAGGAAGTCCCACTGGTGTGGATTGCTAGTTGGGGTGGTCTGTTTGTGTGTATGTGTGTGTGTGTGTGTGTGTGTGTCAATTGTGCCAATTATTTGGCAAGCCTGTGAATCAGTATCTTTTACTTTCAGTGTCATTCTATTTCTTTGTGTTGTTTTGGAGGATGACGCCTTATTGTTCTTCACACAGAGTTGTTAAGAAATTCTATTATCCTTGCACCATGATAAAAGCTTGATAATTAGGTTTTGGCAAACATTTTCCAGCACATTGACGTTGGCCTCTTAGAAATTGAAGAGTTTTTTTCCAAAACGCTATATCCACCATTTTTGACTTTTTGCATTTTAATATTGGAATTGACTGTTAAAAAGTTCTATCATCTATGTGTGAAATCTTGCCATTCAAATGTTTTGAGAACATACTTTTTTAACCTCTATAAAATGCATTTTGCAATGCAATTCAATGGAATGCCCAATACAAAAATGTCAATTTCCCAACATTCAAGAGCTCCACTTCCACTCTTTCTCAATTTTCTTTTGATTTTGTTGCTTATGTGGCAATGTCAGATACAAGTTGATCATTCACACCACTGGACACACACGCACACACACACACACACACACACACACACACACACACACACACACACACACACACACACACACACACACACACACACACACGCACTACTCCCCTAAAGCACTGTCTCTTAGACATGCACACACGCATGCATGCACCAGTTCAGAAAGCCAGAACACGCAGCTCAACCAAAAAAAAACAGCCCCCAGATCTAGCTTGGCCTCTGTAGCGAATGGAATTAGTATGAGGGTGTAGTGAGACCAGGCTACCCCAGAAGACATTTTTCGGCTTTTTGAGCCTTTATTTCAACTGGAGAGGAGACAAGAAGTGAGTGGGAGACAGAGATACTGTAGGGGGAGGATTGGTTAATGACTTTGGGCTGGAATCGAGCCTGAGTCAGCTCCGCAACAGTGCATTATCTGAGCCATTTGAGCCATGGCCCACGGCCCTCACACATGCATTTTTCACATGTAACATTCTGACCCAAGCGGTGGATTTTCCTCCATCTTTTACCATCACTCCCTTCCCTTCACGTCCACCAGCCCTGAGGCCACGTTGTTCCCTGTGCTCTCGGTGCTCTAATATTGATTCCCAGTGGGCCGCTCTTTGTGTTTTGCCTAATAGCCCTAATAAAACCCTGTGTCAGTCACTGCCCACCTTCCATTAGCCCTATCTGCACCCGCTGCCACCCAGAGCGAGCAAATTACCGCAATTGAGGGGAGTGAGAGTGTGTGTGTGTGTGTGTGTGTGTGTGTGTGTGTGTGTGTGTGTGTGTGTGTGTGTGTGTGTGTGTGTGTGTGTGTGTGTGTGTGTGTGTGTGTGTGTGTGTGTGTGTGTGTGTGTGTGTGTGTGTGTGTGTGTGTGTGTGTGTGTGTGAGAGAGGACTGAGGACCTCCCGCTAAGTTGAATAGATGGTACAGAGGGGGAAGACTGTGCCAAGAGAGACGAGAGTCAGAGAGAGAGAGAGAGAGAGAGAGAGAGAGAGAGAGAGAGAGAGAGAGAGAGAGAGAGAGAGAGAGAGAGAGAGAGAGAGAGATACAATAAGGGCAGCGATAGCTGAGAACAGATAGGCATCAGAGAGGAAAAGAAAGTAAAGAAGACATAGAAGCAATGGGCGGCTGACAGAGTGAGAATGAAAGAGAGGAGGAATGGACAGATGGCTGATGAACAAGAGCGAGAGAGAGAGAGAGAGAGAGAGAGAGAGAGGGTGTGGGAAGGCTGATCTCAAGGAACTGTCGAGTCACTCAGACTGACAGATTGTACGAGAGATAAAAGCATAAAAAGTGAAAAGAGACATTACTGGTGACAAGGTCTCAAAGATTAAGGGATTCTGGATGAGGCAGCCAGAGAGAGAGAGAGAGAGAGAGAGAGAGAGAGAGAGAGAGAGAGAGAGAGAGAGAGAGAGAGGATGAAAAGTGGACATGCAGAATGAGAATGTGTGAAATAAATGGATGGGGGAACAGATGAGTAGAGATATGATCTATGAGAAGAAGCTTAGGGGGAAACAGAGTGAGAAAGAGAGACAGAAGATAGGTAGAGCTAGTGGGAGGAAAGGAGAGACAGAGAGAGAGAGAGAGAGAGAGAGAGAGAGAGAGAGATGGCGAGGAGAGCAGATGAGTAGACAGAGATGAGTGGAGATAAAGGGAAACAAGGGAAGAAGACAGACACAATGGAGGTGGAGATGGAATGGAAGATACAATAAATGGAGAGAGGGGAAAAGAGAGAGTGAGAGAGAAGGGAGAGGAGGAGGGAGAGGTGGAGGGAGCGGGTAAGGGGGGAGAGAAAGGGAGAGACAGAGTGGAAAAAAGAGAGCGTTAGGGAGAAAGAGAGGGAGAGATAAAGGGTAGGCCTAATCTGCGTGGGAGAGGGAAAAGAAGGGAGAGAGAGGGAGGAAGAGAGTTGGAGAGCAGAGGTAATTTGATGTGGGAGATGGAAAGAAGGATACAGAGAGAGAGAAAGAGAGAGAGAGAGAAAGAAAGAGAGAAAGAGAGAGAGAGAGAAAGAAAGAGAGAGAGAGAGAATATAGATAGAAAGAGAGACGGTTAAAGAGGAAGAGATAGAAGAACAAGAGAGGGAAAATAAAGAGGGATAGGCAGTAGGAAAGACATAAGAGATAAAGCAGAGGACAGAGAGGCAATAGAGATGAAGAACAGCGGAATAAAAAAGAGGGATGGAGGGAAGTGAGAGGCTGAATCAGGTAGAGTTAGAGGAGGAAGAGAGGGAGGAAGAGCTACAGAGGGAGTGACAGACCAACAGTAAGAGAGAGAGAGAGTAAATGAGAGATACAGAGAGCGAGTGATTAAAGGAGAGCAGTAGAGAGAGCGGTAAAGAGAGTAAGAGTAAAGGACAGAGATTGAGAGGGAGAGAAAGAGTTAAGGAGAGATACAGAGTGAGAGAGAGTAAGGGGGAGTGGTAGAGAGAGCAGGAAAGAGAATGAGAGTAAAGGAGAGTGATAGACAGAAAGAGAAAGAGAGAGAGAGAGAAAGAGGGGTAGAAAGAGAGAGAGAGAGAGAGTAAAGGAGAGTGATAAAGGGAGGTGGATGAGTAAGAGTCGTGCCTGCTGCCTCTCTCACTGAGCAGGAGTGCACCATCATCAGGAGTTCCCATGGCAACGACCTTCCCTCTGACCCCATGGTGAGCCGTCCTGAGATCTCTCTCTCTCTCGCTCTCTCTCTATCCATCTCTATCTTCCATATCTATTTCTTTCTTTTCTTTCTTTCTTTCGTTCTTTCTTTCTTTCTTTCTTTCTTTCTTTCTTTTTTTATTTCTTTCTGGTCTGTCTTACCTGCTCTCTCTTCCCGCCTCCTGCCCCCCCCTCTCCCCTCCCCCCCCCTCATGATGACAACACAGCTCTGAGCACTGCCACGTAGAACTCATCATGACTCTGTGTGTGCGTGTGTGTGTGCTTGTGTGTACGGTATGTGTTTCTGTGTGTGTGTGTGTGTGTGTGTGTGTGTGTGTGTGTGTGTGTGTCTGTGTCTGTGTCTGTTTGTGTGTGTCAACTTTCCACTGTCAACAAAATGGTTTGGATGGCACTGTTTTGTACAGTAAAGGGACATTTTGCTCCCTTGAGCGTGTTACCTCTTCTGGGAGATGCAATCACCATGACATTTTAGTCTTCCTGGAAACCAAAAAATCCTGCAGCAGCAGCATCAAACGCCAGTGGCCCTGACCTATTACAACAGGACTCGGTGACAAATACTACAGTTGCTCTCATCAGACACCACAATTGCAACCTTTCTGCTGAACTCTGATGATCAGAAACATTCAGCCGCCAATGAAAATGGACATTGATTTATAAGACAACAGCTTATGTCATCAGGAACCACAATTACAATCTTCCTGATGAAGTTGATCAAGATGTGGTCAGTAGCCAATGAGGATTGGCATTGCTTTAAAAAAAAAAAAACACACACACAATTACAGTCTTCCGTGATTAAAACTATTTGATCCTGATTAACTGAAATTGGATTCTGGCAATCAGGATTAACATTGATTTCATGGTACGGTGCCTCAAGCCCGGACACACAGCACCAAGTAGAGAGAGCACTGCTACCCGTGTACGCGGGTGGCAGTCGGATATTACCAATCGCGTCTGTGTGGGTGAGTGAGCTTTAGAGCCAAATCAATAACGTCTAACAGCCGAGTGGCAGGTTTCCAGGTTTTGTGTCGCTCGCGTTCACTGTTATTTAGCGCCTCTCGCAGAAATCGATACGGGGTTCACTTCATTCAGCTCAATTCAAAGACGTGTCAGGAGCCTGTGGCCATTACAGTGGCTAGGACAGCCATTGAAAGTACTGTATAATGTACAGTATACTGTAAGGCATGGTATATAAGCAAGAGATGTCTGGAGTCAAATGTGTGTGTCAATGTGTGTGTGTTTGTGTGTACGTGTGTGTTGGTAAGTTGAGGGTGATAATTGTGCAGGCCTCAGGAAAAGGTGTAGGACAAAGACTGAATCTTAAAATAATTTTGTCTTTGATGTTTTTTTTTTATGTTTCGAGCATTGTCTTCTGGTAGAGAATCTGATGAAGACAATGGTCAAAGCGTAATCCTGCCATGGAATAAACCATCAAAGAAAAAAAAAACGATTTGAAGTCTGCCGACTCCTCCCTCCAAACTGTGTGTGTTTGGTAACCCTGTTATATATGTATAATGTGTTGTACTCCACAGCTGCGGTAGAGGCCTGCATACTGCACGGCCTGAAGCGTCGCGCGGCTGGCTTCCTGCGCAGCAACAAGGTGGCGGCCCTCTTCACCAAGGTGGCAAAGTGCTTCCCCCCCGCTGAGGAGCTCTGTAAGAAGGCCCAGGAGGTGGAGCAGCTCATGGACACCAGGTACACTAGCTATGGCTCTCCCCCTCCCAGCTCTTTCATTGATTACGGCAGAGTTTCCCAAAAAACTCTTCAGTAGTACTTCATTTGCCGATCCTTTCCTGTCTCTCTCTCCCCACTCGATTCCTGTCCATCTCTCACTGTCCTGTCACAAAAATAATAAAGGCAAATAAGGCAAAAAACGAACAAAACAAAAAAAAGACCAGCAAGGTTTAAACAGGTTTTTATGTATTTCTGAAAATGTACTTGAATTGAAGCCAACTGTCATTCACAATAAAGTAACCTCAATCTCACCCTGACCCTCTGCATTTCGTATGATCTAACGTATAAAGCATTTTGCATGTGTTTTCAATCTGTCTCTCTCTGCCTGTCTGTCCGTCTGTGTCTCTCAGTCTGCTTACCTGTCTCTCAGTCTGTCTGTCTGTCTGTCTGTCTGCTTGATGGTGTACGTTATTCACCATATGTATGTGCAGCTGTCTGCCTGCCTGGCCTCGGTTACATAGGACTTTTGATTTTGAATTAACTCCATTTAATTCCGAATAAAACTCAAAACCGCTTTGGAAACATAATGTAAACACCTCACTATTAACCCATTGACGCAAAGGCACTTGCAAAAAAGGGCGCTGAATGCCTGAGCCCTTTTTAAGAAAAGCTACCCTCAGTCTATAAAAACCTAAATATCTCAGCTTCTGAAGCACATAAAAATATGCACCGAGTTGCATTTAAATGCTAAGACCCTCATCTTTCATTAGAATGTGTTCATTTATCTCAAACAAACAGAGATTTTTAATAAAGTTGTCTCAAATCTCATGAGCCTGAATGTTGTGTAATGCAGCTCCAGGCGCCAGGGCCAATGTTGCGCAACGCAACATCAGGCATCAATGGGTTAAGAATTAAATGAAAGTAAATGCCAACTCGACAGAACTATTTAATTCAGAATTAAAACCATCATGTTGACATAGCCTGTACAGTATCTGACTGACTATATGTATATTTCCCTTCAAGTCGGAGGAGCCAGACTCTGGCTAGTCAGGATAGCATCCGCAAGCTCCCCAGGATCCCCAGTCTTACTCCCCAGGGCCACAAGCACCTGTGGATCCGCACTGCCCTCATTGAGAAGGTCCTGGACAAGATCGTACTTTACCTGGTGGAGAACAGCAGGTACGCTATACCCTCGCACTCAGTATTGCATGTGTCAAGTCAACATCTTCCACAACCTCTATGTCAAATTAGCATATCTTACTACTGTGGTGAGATGTAGACTCATGGAAAAGTTTCTAGGTACTGTAAGATTGTACTTAAAGGGATGGTTTGGTGGAAAATTCAAATTTGACCATCAAATGGTTCATAGCACATCAAGTATGTAGTGAGGAGTGATTCTGGGATCATGGCATTTCAAAGTTTTAGTGAAAAACTCAGCCACTGCAGATGAATGGGGCCAAAGTGAAAGATCAGTCGATTTCCGCACTAAACAAGCTCAAAAACACTCCATACTCCAGAGACATTATAGCAAAGGTCTTATCCATCAAACCAAGGGACAGACAAGTTTACAGGTCTACACAGTCTGTCACTAGTGAGCAGGGGCGATTTTAGCTTATGATCTTTAGGTGGGCCTGGCCCCTGGTGCTGACAGTGGTACCTGACAGAAGTACCTGACAGAGTAAGCGTTCCATTTGTATTTCAGATTTGAGATTTTGTTTTCAAAAGGCTTTCAATATTAAATAACAGTTCACTCAATGAAGGACTACCCACAAGTCATGACATTACATTTTCCAACACGAAATCTAACTTACATTACCTATATAGGTAATCCTTGTGATTGGTAGCCTACTGTGTGTCATATATGCACCCTAATGGTTGGCATAGTTCTTATGTGATTGAGAGGAAAGAAAAAGAGAGAGGAAAATATTATAATAAAGTATAGGAAGTATTATACAGAGAAGATACAAAGCCAGATGACAATGAAGCTTTTTTTTGTCAAAACATGATAGCCTAGGCCTACTGTTAGGGCAGCTCTACAGGTACAGTAATTTGAACAGGAAGCTTGTTTCATCATTTGGCAGCATAATGGCTAAATGCCATTTCACCTTGTATGGATTTTACCCTTGGCACAACAAGTAGAAAAGACACTGAAGAACTAAGACTCCTAATTGGATGATATTACTGTAGCATATCTGCGATATATTTAGGGCTAGGCCATTGAGTGACTTAAAAATAATCAGAAGAGTTTTCCCTCTCATGTGCGCTCCTTGCACCGCAAATCACAGTTCCAATCGGTAGCTCAATAGATAAATAGCCTATTCATCGTGGGTTTTTAAAATCTGACATCTCCTTCTCAAGCAAACATAAAAATAAATAACAATTAAAACATCCCCTGCCCAAAGTCATGCCGATTATGGGAATCTCGCAACAAGGTGCGCGCTCCCTGTCACTAAATGGACAGTAGAAACGGCACGGGCACCAAAGTCACTCCTGCTCATTCTGAGCCAGTATGTTCCAATAATAGCAAAGTAAGGTTCAACCTTCACACTTCCCAATCATTAAAATCAGTAGGCTAAGTGAGAAGTTGGAGAGCCCGCATTCTCACATCACAATTAGGCCTACAGCATCACCAAAATATGGATAAACCTCATTTGGGCGATGGCGAACCTCGACTATCAATGTAATGGTGACTCGCAGTGTAATTTTAAGCCGAGATTTGCCTGTTGTTCGCTATTCCAACGCAATTGCTGAAGCATGTTTCATTCCCTCGAGTCACAACTTCTAAACGCTGCCAGGCAGATATATACTGTTGACTGTCCTGATTGTAGCGTAGGCTATTAGTAACAACCCCTATTTAGCACTATGTCCTCATCATTTGTCCTCTGCTTTTTTCTGATACGTTTGCAAAGAAATGGCATGGTTTCCACAGTAGGTTGATACGCATTGTATTCCATCTGTATTTGACTCCCCTTTCCGTTATCTTGCTACCTCAAGCTTTTGTGATTCTGACTGACTCACCTTGCATGAAGTGGTCAACAGAGAGCCCCATAACACCGGCGAAAGTAACATTGTGCGTCGCAAGGCACCACCTCACAAGATCTTAGCCACCGCTACCTATGTTAAGCATATTTCACGGATATCCACAACCTAATAGTGGACGTTTTTAATGGTCTTTCATTGCAACACTTTTTTTAACCAACGCTTACAAAATTATGTCAGTTATGATGACAATCAATGTTATTATCATAGTCCGCACATAGCACTGTAGCCTACACCAGTGGTTCCCAACCTATGGGTCGGGACCCCCCTTATGGGTCGCCAAAGATCCACAGGGGGCCGCGGAGCCCTCTTGATTTTAAGGGGTTTCGTTTTAAATACATATATATAGACCATGTTGAATAAGACAAAGCATTTAACTAATAAATGCATAGACGCAACAAATTGTAAGTGCTACATTAAACATTTATTCTATATTTGTCTATATTCTAAATAAGTTTTCGCAGGAAACGGAGGGCATCTTGTGACTCCGTCTCTTGCGGGCGCTCGCGTGGTTGGGTCACCAAAGCTTACAATAGTAAAAACATGGGTCCCTTAAGAAAAAGGTTGGGAACCACTGGCCTACACCACCTTATTGTGTGTAGTGTGTGCTCCATACCTTCATCACAAGAATATGCGCCGATTTGGGTTCTGCCTCACTTGCATGATAAATCCAGAAACTAAAAATCATAACTGAACACAACTCTGGCGGCAGGCAGTTGCATGAAGATGCAAACCAATCAGAAGAGGTGTAGCAGACTCGTCACAAGACCTTTCTTGAAGCTCATACACAGGGTTGCCAGACGGGGCAGTAGCAGCAGAATATTGCGCAGGGGCAAAGCAACTGCTGCCCAATTGCATTCATTTCCAATTCACAAATAATATTTAAAAGGCTCCTGAGCTAGTGGGGCCGAGCCAAGTCACGGTGGGGCCGTGGCCCCACTAAAAATAGCCTAAACTCGCCCCTGCTAGTGAGTGTTGTTTGAAACCTTACCAGTAGCTGTTCCGAGTCAGCCAAAGTACTCCAGCAGGTAGTGGATGAACAATGGACCAGGAATATGTTGCTTGTCCTGTTGATTGGTTCTGCTTGGCTGCCAACTTCAACAGTTATGCTTCAACAGTTATGCTTTTTTACACATTAGTCCAAAATCACAATATTGTTACAACATTACAGATGCTCCTCATGCTGTAAATACATGCTTAGCTTGGTTAAAGAGATTCTGGCTATAACAAGCATATACAAACCCCAACTCCGGTGAAGTTGGGACGTATGGTAAACAGTGAATAATTAGATGGATAATAGTGAAAAGACAACATATTAAGTGTTAAAACCGAGAAAAAATATTATTTTGGGGGACATATGTACTCATTTCTAATTTGATAAATCCAACACGTCTCAAATAAGTTGGGATGGGGATCAGTGAAATTTAGTGAACATCCAAATAAGATAAAACAACAAAGAAGAACATTTCAAAATGAATTGTACTGACGGACAATATAGGTGTCCAGGTATAAGATCATCACAGAGAGGCTGAGTCACTCAGAATTAAAGATGCAAAGGGAATAATTACCATAGTTATTACATACATTTTTGAATTCCCTTTGATTTACCACGATTGAGTGTATATATTTTTGTTACTAAAATCATTGTATAGGTTCATGACATCATGAAATATATATTGGCTGTAGTCTCACTCTAATTCCTGGAGTGCTAGAGCTATTGAAAATTGACCATATTAAGAATGCTTAATGCGTGCAAATGATACAGGGGTGTAACATTCTCCTAAGCACCTGAGCTCACTTGAAATAGACCCAGAAGACATGGGAAACTGTCCTTTGCTTACAGAAGTCAGCAGAAGTTGTAGAAGACCATTCTTTTTGACAATAATAGAGCATTGCACATCCTGTGCTACAGTGAAAATGGACCATCCAACTTGTGTTAGTGCTAACTTCAAAAGTCAGCCTCCATGATGGCATGCGGGTGCAGTAGTGCATTGGTTAAGATGTTCTCACTCATCTGTAGAGTTAAATACAGTGCTGAATGGTATAAATGGGTTTTAAACAGCATGAAAAGCCACTCATGCATTACATTTTGAAGGGAGATCTTCGATTACTGCCACATAGTAAGGTCAAATTGCATTCTCTACTATGTTTTAACAGTTTGGCTCCATCATAAGGACCAGCAGGTGATAAAATGGTGGGCTTTTGGTCAAGACCTGTCACACTGTAAGCACTACAGAAAGGAAAACATTGCAAAACATGACAAGGAATACACCCACCATTTAAGCTGGTGAAATCATGTCCAAAATAGGAATTAACACTGTTTTTATATAACATCTTCTCATCGGTTAATGTATTTAACTGTTAAGTGTTGTCTTTTGTTTTGTTTTTAGTCTTCCTCGACATTTGCTGCCATTTATTGTCCCCGTCCCAACTCTTTTGAGACGTGTTGGATTTATCAAATTAGAAATGAGTACATATGTCCCCCAAAACTATATTTTTTCTCGGTTTTGATTTTATTCACTGTTTACCAAACGTCCCAACTTCACCGGAGTTGGGGTTTGTAGAAGGGGCTGCACCTTTAGAGGTTGAAGAAAAAATGAGTGTGAAACTGAGGAATTTATGTTATGATGGTTCATTAATATTTTAATCTCCAATCCCCCACAAAGTACAAATTACACAAAGTTCACATTCAAGTCCTGAAAAGAAGTAAAAAAAAACACTGACTGACTGATGTCTTCTTATGTTCTAGTAAGTTCTATGAGAAAGAGGCGATAATGATGGATCCGGTGGACGGACACATTCTTGCCTCTTTGTTAGGTAAGGTACCTCTTATTCATACACACATACTAAAACATACACACATACTAAAACATACACACATACTAAACAAATGTAGTGTTATTTCAACACAGAGTGACATGATTTAACAATCTTCTAGAGTGAGTTTTGGTCCCAGACTACAGTCTTAAGTGTTGAATTAGCACCGCATCTCTGACTGTGTCAACTAGATTCATGTTTTTCATTTTCTCAAAACACACATATCAGGTTATGAAGCACACAGTATGCCTGAAGTGCATTCCAGCTGAATTGTTGTCCTCATAAAAGAGCGGGACCAAAAAATGTGACTTTGATGACCTTTTCTGCTTTTGGTTTCATAGCTTCGCTTTTGCTTAGCTTCGAAGCTGTGCTTTTATTGTGAAGAAAAATGATGCTAATATTTTTGCTCAGATTTGCCATCCGTCTTCATTGACACAGTAGACTTCTCTTTTCCTCCCTCTGTGCCTCTCTCTCTCTCTCTCTATCATTTTCTATCTCCATCCCTTTCTTTCGAATGATTTCAATAACATTACTGTTGTTCTATATATCTTCTTATATCTCATTTCCTCTCTGCAGTCTATGTTTTTATTTTCGTTGGAGTATCATCTCCTTCCTCTCCTCCTTTCCTCTGTCTTTGTCTGTCTCTATCTTTCTCTGGCTCTGTCTTGATATGCATTCAATTCAATATAGCTTTATTGGCATGATGAAAACATATTTTGCATACTTGGCAAAGCATTTGTCATTGTTATTATTTTAATAGTCAAAAAGCTGTTGGTATAATGCAATAAAAGAGATGTTCAAGTCTGTCTCTCTACCCTTCATTCATCTCTTTGCGTCCCTCTCTCCCTACATCCATCTCTCTCTTTCATCCGTTCTACCCCCCATTCCTGCATTGCTCTCTCTCTCTCTCCTTCCTTATCTTTCTTCCTCTCTTTCCTTCTCTCTCTCTCTCTCTCTCTCTCTCTCTCTCTCTCTCTCTCTCTCTCTCTCTCTCTCTTGCACACACGCGCGCGCGCGCACTCACACGCGCGCGCGCGCACACACACACACGCACACACACACGCGCACACACACACACACACACACACACACACACGCACACGCACACGCACACACGCACACGCACACGCACACACACACATGCACACATATACACCTCCGTTCCTCTCTCCCTCTCCCTCTCCCTCTCTCTCTCCCACAGTGGGTCCCTGTGCCCTTGAGTACACTAAGATGAAGACGGCCGATCACTTCTGGACCGACCCCTCAGCTGACGAGCTGATGCAGAGGCACCGCATCCACAGTGGACACTGCCGACAAGACTCACCCACCAAGAGGCCTGCCCTGTGTGTAAGGATCCGTATAAGTACACACACACACGCACGCACACACACATACACACACACTTCCTTCTGTTCAGTACTGTTCTGTTCTGTGACCTCCTGTTTTGCCTGAATCTGTGAGTGAGTGCTACACCACACAATATAGCAAAGCCCTGTGGAACGTATGTATTCTGTATTACTATTTGTACAAACAAGCTTTATTTTTCATGTTTTTTGTATTATTTGCAAATACTTTACACTAGAGAGAATGTGTGTGTGTGTGTGTGTGTGTGTCTGTGTGTCTGTCTGTCTGTCTGTCTGTGTGTCTGTCGGTGTGTGAGATAGAGAGAGACAGAGACAGAGACAGAGACTGAGACAGAGACAGCGAGAAAGACACAGATAGACAGAGAGGAAGGCGTAGAGTTCGGAACTTACCCAGCCTCTGAACTCTTGCTCCCCCACGGGCTTGCCTGTTCATTATATGGGTGTTGAAGCCACCGTAGCGTGTCACGACAACACAACACACCCCTTCCTTCTGGTCAGGGCTGACCTCCTGTTTAGCCCGCAGCTGTGAGTGTGTGTCACCACACCACACCACCAGTGCCAACCTCAGCAGGAGAGCGCTGCATGACACGCCAGCACGGAAATGAGCTCTTATGCTGCCTTATTGAGTTCAATTACAGTGTGTCTTGCACAGGGCATTCATGTGTAATTCTGTACATTCATTATGGGAACAATACGGTCGTTTTTGTGTCATGTCACTGCGTAGTGTGTGCACCCGTGTATTATATGCATTATGTGCTTATATGCATTATATATTTATGATGTACGTTGAATACAAATATTGCCTTTTACTATGAATGCTGAAGAGAGTTTTGTCAGAGTGATATTATAGCTAATGATAGCTATACTGTAACATCATACCAATGCAATATTTATGAGAATTATATCATGATGTTTTTAATGCATACAGTGCATATATATGCAAAGTGGTATTTGTACAATAAATGCGTGAGGTATAGAAGCATAAAGGCAGTAGCTGAGCTAAATGCAAGTATTGGGAAAAAAAAAAAAAGTTAGGGAGACGCGCAATGAAATTTGACAGGTCTAAACTAACACCTGCACTCTATTCCCTGCTTGTCTATTTTCTGCGTGTTAAAACAGGCAAGCCTAATTATCTACCTAATTCTCATTCTCCGCTCAGCCACCATTCGAAGGATTCGTATGTGCAATGACAGCTGGCACGCCCTTCAATTATCTGCACCGTATTTATTCCTCGATCACCTGCTCCAAGGTAAAAATTCGCTTTCTCGCTCGTACCCACCATCCGCCCAGATCACCCCCTATCTGTGTCATCTCGATCGTTTTATCCAGGATTCCGCCTTTCCACCGGTTCTGCTCGCTCTCCCAATAACTGGCCAGGGGGTGTCCACTCAGAGCTCGTACATATTCATGGGCGCGGATAGTGTCCGAGCTCTCAGTTGGAGGTTCGTACTCCCGAGCACAAAAATCGTTTTAACCATAGCCAACATCGGGCTCGGCAGTAATTTCAGCACCATGGTCAGCGACCTTACCCAATACGGTACTTTGCTTTTAACCCATGCTCCTCGAGTGCAGTCGGTCCAGCTACCCCGTAAAGCACTTTTATGATCAGTCCGCCGTGCGGACTGCGGTTCTCCTGTGAGAACCCCACGATCACGAGAAGCCTGTTCTCCAGCGAGAACGAAGATGTATGCATACATATGTTACTGAATTCAAAGTCCAGATAGCGCACTAATGAACATTTGTTTATTTATTTATTTATTTATTCATTTATTTCAAGGACAACCCCTTGAGATGTGGCATCTCGTCTTCACGGGGATCCTATTGACAATACAATAACAGAAAAGGAGAACAGGACTCAAGTACACACAATAGACACATACAGTCACACACTCACTCACCAACATTGCTCTCCAATCTACCCCAGCACCTAGCCAGGCCGTGCCCTCCTAGTGACGCAACACCTTCAGTGTTGCTACGAGTCAGGTCAAGAACAATGCAAGTACTTTCTGAGTTCCCGAAAGATCGTGAACTCCTCAAGATTCAAGATTCAAGAATTTATTGTCATTGTCAAAAAGGCAACGAAATTGTGTTTGGGGTACAATACTCAGGTTTTCAAGTAAAGTGCAATAAGAGGTAAAAGTGACACCAGTGCTTGACCCCCCTAGCCCCCCCATCCCACTTAAAGTGCAGCAAAGATTAAGTGCATAATGCTCGACACCACCCCTCTCTTTCAAACTTAGAACTTACTTACTTAGAATTCCAGAGCATCTCCCATAATGCACGGGGATGCTTTTAAAACACACACACACACACACACACACACACACACACACACACACACACACACACACACACACACACACACACACACACACACACACACACACACACACACACACACTGAGAAATGTCCAAAGGATAGATGGATAACATTTTAGGCAGAAATGTTCCTCAGCAGTCCTGCAAATTCAGAAGTCTAATGGCCTGGTGGTAAACGCTGTTGGCCAGTCTTTTAGTGTGGCTCTGAAGGGACCTGTACCTTCTTCCTGAGGATAGCTGTTGGAACAAGTGATAGGCATGATGGTGGCTGTCGCGCAGGATGTTCTGCACTCTCCGTAGACAGCGTGTGTGTAGATGGTACTAATCTTTGGGAGAGGCATTCCAGTGATTTTCCCTGCTGTTTTCACCACACACTGGAGTGCCTGCTGATTTGCTTTGGAGGAGCTGGAGAACCACAGGAACCCATAGGTCAGAACACTGCTGATGGCACAGTTGTAAAAGTTCACCAGCAGTGGTCTGGGGATTTGGTAGCTCCTCAGCTTCCTCAGGTAGAAAAGGCGCTCCCACATTGTTGCGAAGCAAACAACCATTAGCAAACCAAGGGAGGCGGGTCAACCATGCCATTTGTTTATTGTTATGCTCTTGGTCAGACCGAGTCTCGAAGAGATTTGAAAGTCGATGATACTCAGACTACCCACCACCCAGCATACTACAATAGAATATATAGTATATTAAGATTAATAAAATGATTCATCTGCAAAGAAGGTGGTTATAGAGTAACTTTTACAATTACTGCCTTTTTTTCTGTGCTGTGTAGGGAAGTATTGCAAAATAAAATATTCCACAGTTACAGCTTTTGCTTGCTTTATCACAGATGATCACCTATCATTGGGCTTTCGTACCATTTCATAATACATGAAATACGGTAGATTGGGGGGAGATCACAGTATAAGCCTCCATAGTCCAGTGCTTCACTTTTCAAAGCCAATACATCTGCAATACCCAAGCGTCCTCGATCTCGCACTCTATCTCTCCCGCAAGCCTGTGGTTTATTTCTAGTATCTTCTATCATTTATTCATATATCTGTGGCCAGCTGAGCTGAGCTGCCTTTGGCTGGGCTTGGATGTCAAACGGATGTCAGACAGGAGCATGCGCTGAAGGATGTGTCGTGATTCAGGCGAAAGAACCAAATCTTTTATTTTTTATTTTAAAAGCAGCCTTTTTTTACTCCATTAGTCATCCTGTACTCTCCTGTATGGCAAAATAAAGCCTTCGTGAGGTGTTAGAGCATTCCTCCTGCACATGCAAGCACACATGCACACATAGGCGCACACACGCGCACATACTTACGTACACATGCATACACGCACACACACACACACACGCACACGCACACGCACACGCACACGCACACGCACACGCACACACACATACACACACACACACACACACACACACACACACACACACACACACACACACACACACACACACACACACACACACACACACACACACACACACACACACACACACACGCGGGCGCACATAATAATAGCTGAAGGCTTTTTGTCACTCTTGTCACTCTCCTGTCCTTTGCCTCTGGCCATTAGAGAGAGAGAGAGAGAGAGAGGGAGAGAGAGAGAGAGAGAGAGAGAGAGAGAGAGAGAGAGAGAGAGAGAGAGAGAGAGAGAGAGAGAGAGAGAGAGAGAGAGAGAGAGAGAGAGAGAGAGAGAGAGAGCACAATATGGCCTCTATCAGCAGTAGTGAGGGGTGATAATGTTGCTCTCATGCCCATTTCATGGAGCTGCTTGGTTAAAGGCCGGCGGTGGTCGTTTTGACCCCGAGAGTGTGAGGTGACAGGAAGCACTGGGGGTAATTAAACAAGCTCTGTCACGCTTGTGCACACACGTACACACACACACGTTCAAACACACACACACACACACACACACACACACACACACACACACACACACACACACACACACACACACACACACACACACACACACACACACACACACACACACACTAAATGGGATTTATGACTTTGTTTTGTTGTTTGCTCTGCCAGAAGGGTTTAGAATGGAGCAGAGACGTACTGAGGCTGTTGGGAAAACATATACAACCCCACCGGCAAGGAAAGATGATGAACTAGAGATGCAACTGAACTGAAACGCTCAATAAAGAGTGCAGGGTAGATCCACCATTTAGATATGTGCAATGTATACCGTGTAATATACTGAATTGTTAATGCACCGTTCAAAATGTGCTTTGCCATTTCAGTACTATTAGAAGTGTCATTTTCCCGATTCAATGCAGAGTTTCCATATTTCTTAAAAAGTGCTTTGATATTTATCGATGACAAAGTATAATAAAGATGGTTATTATTGTTACATAATTCAATCATCTGGAAATATAATACAGATGTAAAAATGGGCTAGAATAGACGTGTGGGTTGCCATAGTGTTGTTGCAGCTTATCTAAATGGATCTCTGTTTCACGCCCATGCAGAAGCATTATGCAGCAGGAACACATTAGACTTTATTGCACCATCACTGCTTTTTTTTGTGTCCGATCTCTTTTTCCTTTCAGTTTTCATTCGGCTGCCATTTGGGTAAAATAGATGATAATGGGCAGAGAAGGAGGTAGATGCACAGACAAATAGATGAGTGGAAAGAGGGGAGATAGCACACCAAGAACTAGTGCACGTCTGGTCTGGTATTTAAATTCTTAACCCTTTCATGCAGAACCTCTGCGTTAACCCCAATGCCACCAAAATGACAATAGCCATGTCTTAATATCTCTTACTTAAGGCTCTTGGTAATGTCAGTGCAATGTTGTTGTGACGTAGTTCAGCTTTTTCAACAAATAATGAATGGGATGGCCGGCAATCCCATCTGCATGAAAGGGCTACGTAAATGGATGAAAATAGATGAATGAATGAATGAATGAATGAATGAATGAATGAATGAATGAATGAATGAATGAATGAATGAGGCAATCAGATAATTATCAGAAAGTCATTAATCGTATCTGTTTGATAGACCTACACATATCTATAGGTGAAAATAGATAGACCAAGCTAAAGGTGGCCTGTTTAATAGACTAGTCTTTACTGATCTAATAATACCATTCAGTAAGTGGCATTTTGACTGGGATTACTTGGGGAAAATTGCCTACTACAGCATTTCATTCATTCATTCATTCATTCATTCATTCATTCAGATTTGTGTAAATGGTTTTCAGAGGGGTTTGCATCCTGTGTATTTCTCCTGCCATCAGATCCAGAAGAGGCACTCTAGCAGCAGCATTGACGAGAGGCCATCTCCCTCCCCCTCCGCACGGGACTACGTGGAGTCCCTGCACCAGAACTCCAGAGCTACCCTCCTCTTCGGCAAGAACAACGTGCTCGTACAACCGGTACAGTGCATAGTCCCACTCCTTCACTGACTCAGTAGTTTATTTTTCTTTGTTGTCCAATGGAGCACTTAGAGAAAATGCAAACAAACCATGCAACCATGCAAACAAACTTACCACACAGAGACACAAACAAATAACAACTATAATATGCAGAAAACCGCACAAATGAAAATAAAATTAAATAAAAATACAGAAATTAAACTGATACATAACTTGATTGTGCACTGCCTCAGTCTGTGTATACGTATATACATATATTTCACAAATATTTGTTTTGGGGGCATTTATTGGGACAGGAGAGTGAAGATAGAGACAAGAAATGATGAGGAGAGAGATGAACTTGGGTCCTCACAAGCTCATTTACAGACGGAAAGATGCCTTAAAGGGGTATGCTGTAGAATGCTACACGGATCCACTGACTCCATTGACTTTCACTAGCTTAGCGACATGCTCCCTCTGTTAACTTGTCTGAAAGCAAGACAACGGCTTACATCAAAAATAAGATACTTTACCACCTTTATAAACCCTGGCTAATGATTTTAACTGTATTAAGCCCCAAAATAGTGGCATACCCCTTTAACGCACTGCCCCACAGCATCACCAGCATGTTTATATCTTAACACCTTCTCAATTTTGCATATTCCCACACTACGTACATTCCTGTAGCCTAATGATTTACTTGTCAACCTTTAAGGCGTTTTCCCAGTATGTTCACATTGCGTTCACAAGGCAGAATAGTTTATTTAAATAATGTGTGCTCTAGAGGGGGATGATATGGAGATGAGTGGACACGCCTACAGTATGCCTTTACAGCCTCAATCTGTTTTCAATACCCCAGTGGCTTGGCACTTGTATTGTAGTCACAGGCTACCTGTGTTTGGACTATGAAAGACGATCGAGATGCACATATCAGTAGGGGGCTTCATCATGGCTGTTGGTCTATTGCACCTATAAACAGCCCCCAAGCAGTACAATAATAATTTATTTGTTAACTTTCACTTACTTTTACTATGTGTAATTTTCTCACTTTTACAGTAATGGTTTCACGAAACATCATAGATGTTTTGACATAATGCTTGGACTTTTTACAGGCCAGGTAGCCAGGTATAAGCTTAACTGCATTAGTCTATATAACAACTCTATTCTGTGTCATCTTCAGCATCAGGCATGTTACGGTTCACCAACATTTGGGACCTTCTCCAGTAACACCTTACTCTAGGAGCTACTGATTTTCTATCACGTTTTCTTGACTGCACACTGATTGCTCATTGCAAGGTCTAGCTAGAAATACCTTGAGTCTCTTGGACGTGACATGTGCATGGAAGGGGGAAAAATGAAGTGGAACCTGTTTGAATTGCCTATTGTAAATTTGTATGCCAGTCCGCACTGCTCTTTTCAACTCCGTTATTGCCTATTGTGTGTATCCCCTTACAGAGGGATGATAGGCCAGAAGGCCAGTGCACACCCACTTACTGACCCATTCAGGGCTGCAAATAATATCTCTGTATTAAAATCAGAAGCTTTATGTAAATGTGTTTTATGGGAGATGGGGTCAGGTTGGGAAATGACCCAGGCAAGACTGGAACGCGGGTCCTGGGTGTGCCGCACATAAATGATACAATGTTCCACAGTGTGCTGCGCTGCACCACCCAAATTAGGACCTTTTTAACTTACAATATGGATGATGATACGCTGTATCTCTATCGTGAACTTATGTGTAAATCAGCACTTATGCAGTCTTATGATCAGCACTGCTCTTTATGAAGTTACTATGAAAATCAGGAGCTGTCTAACCCCATAATAGGTTAGTGTGTGTGTGTGTGTGTGTGTGTGTGTGTGTGTGTGTGTGTGTGTGTGTGTGTGTGTGTGTGTGTGTGTGTGTGTGTGTGTGCGTGTGTGTGTGTGTGGCCCCTGTACAGGAGGGCGGTATGGAGGCTGGTGCACCGCCCCACGTCTATTAAGTGTGAATCAGTAATGCTGTTTTTTGAACACCGTAATTTTCTGTAGTGTAGGGCAGCCGTGGCCTACTGTTTAGAGAGTTGGTCTTTCAGGTTCGAATCCCCCCTGACCTCTCCCTACATCTCCATCCATGGCTGAAGTGCTCTTGAGCAAGGCACCTAACCCCACATTGCTTCAGTGACTGTAACCAATACCCTGACAAATAATAACTGTAAGTCGCTTTGAATAAATGAAAGCGTTAGCTAAGTTCAATGTAATGTAATGTAATGTAATTTTCTATATTTTCTATTGTCTGCGCTCCCCTTTACAGAGGGACGATATGGAGGCCATCCCCGGCTACCTCTCGCTCCATCAGATGGCCGACGTCATGACTCTGAAGTGGACCCCCAATCAGCTGATGAACAGATCAATGGGGGAGCTGGAATATGAGCGCAGGTGGGGGCGGTGATCAATACTAGTACTAACGCACATACAGGTAGTTGACGAGTGAGTTGGCGAGTGAGATCAATGCTACTATGGATACAACTGGATGACATGTGAGTATGTCTCTCTAGACACCCTGCTCCAATCATCCGTGAACGTGGCAGAGGAGCAGAGGGGAGGCGGTGGAGAGGGAGAGAGGGAGAGAGCGATAGAGGGTGCACGAGAGAGAGAGAGAGAGAGAGAGAGAGAGAGAGAGAGAGAGAGAGAGAGAGAGAGAGAGAGAGGAGCGAGAGAGAGAGAGAGAGAGAGAGAGAGAGAGAGAGAGAGAGAGAGAGAGAGCAAAGGGGTGGAGGGACAGGGAGTTAGAGAAAGCACACAAAAGAGAGAGAGAAAGAGAGAGAGAGAGTGAGAGCGAGAGAGAGAGAGAGAGAGAGAGAGCGATAGAGGGTGTACGAGAGAGAGAGAGAAAGAGAGAGAAAGAGAGAGAGAGAGTGAGAGCGAGAGCAACTCCTTGGGGAGTGATTGTGGTAACTGTGCTTGAGCGACAGAAGCCTGATGATGACGGGCTCTTTTCAGGAGGCTGAATTTCACGGCAGTCGATGATGAATTGCTGTGAATGGCTGTGACCTGACCCGCGGGTTACTGCCTGTCTGTTTTTCCTTCCTTGTTTTTGACATACATCTAACTGCAATCTTATGAGGATATTGTCCCCTCTCCGCTCTGGTATAATGGAGTCGTAGAGACAGTGGTGTAGTCTACTTTTTTATGGTGGGTATACTGTATATTTGAGCATTTTTGAAGTGGGTATACTGTTTATATTTGTGCTATTCTAAATAATGGATCAATCAATTTTAAGTGGGTATACTGAAATCCATACAATTTGTAAGTGGCTATACTCCGTATACCTGCGTTCTACGTAGACTAAACCACTGGATAGAAGCCAACTTTGAAAGAGCAAACAAATCTTTTCATTTCTTTTTCTTCAACTGCCCCCCATGCCCCCTTTGATTTTGTAAGACCTCTGTCAGCAAAGCTCTTGAAAACCTTCAGATTAAAGATAAAGCACATAAAACCAGAAAATATTATTTTCTGCATGACTAGTTAGCTAAATCCACTTTTTAGACGATATTTCTGAGCCAGCCACACTGAACGGCTTTTTTTTTTTTGCAATTACGTTTAAAATATACAGTCAGATGCAAAACACCTGGGATTTGATGCATCTCAGTCAACCAATTACTGAAAAGGAGAGGCTGGAGCACACTGCAGCGTAGTTAGTGGAACACTGTGTGCTCCATCCTCTCCATTTCAGTGATGTCTGTCCCACTGTGATGCACCTGCAAGCTGAGGGATGATGCGTAGAGTCCAAATTGTTCTGTCAGTCAACCAATTACTTTGTAGGTTTCTATTATTTATTTATTTTTTTGCTAAAATACATGTAATGCATCTGGAAAACCAATTTCACACAGGCAGTTGTATTGTATTGGAGGACACCATCTAGGATAAGAATGCAAATAAGAACAGAGACGACAGGCAAGAATCTGGAGTTTTCTTTTGATTTGCACCCAAGTTGGCAAACAATTTGCCATAACTGGTTGGAGCCACTTACTGTATCCTCTTGAACCGTAATGTGGATTTTGTTTTGTTTTCTTCCTGTGTTACAGTGTTTACTGGGATTATGCCATGACTATTCCTTTGGAGGAGATTGTCTATCTTCATTGCCATCAGCAAGGTAGGCTCAACCATCTCCCATCCTCCCAATGTAGTCTACAGGTGTACACATTTCATTGGCATTAAATTGAGCTGGTGATCCTACAGAGAAAACCCTTCACCTGTAACCTGTTTCCATTGTCCATAGGGAATTGAAGGCATGAGGCCACTTTGAAGCTAGCAAATGAAGAGCTCCTTTCCGGAATGCAATGAAAACTATTTAAATACGATTTTCATGATCATTATAAAAAACAGATATTCTTAATTGCATTTAGGAAGAGCTCTTCATAATTAAGTAAAAAAAAAGAACATTTACCTATGCACACTGTCACCATCAAGGTAAATTCAACCCATCTCCATCCCGTTTGGCAGTATACAGTACCCACCCACCAATTGGCCTTGCTCTACTAAGGGAGTCAGGATTTGAGAGTTAAGCTTATAGTCCCACACATGAAACCCTTTACCCACTCATTATCGGGACACAAAATAAAAATATTAAATAATAATAAAACCTTTCTATTCATCCATTCATTATCAGGACGCAATATAAGCCATTAAGCCCTTTGTGAAGCTAACATACACACTGTAATTACGTAAACTGAAAGGCATAACATTATAATTTGCCTCAGAAAAGGGATATGCTATAGAATTGACCTTGTCGCTTTCAATGAGCCCAAACAGATAGTGTAGTCAGGTCATGGAGGCAGATCCAATGGCTATACAGTATATAATTACAACAGTAATTACTCAGTCATTACTGTACCTTGACCAGGCTATAATTAACATTTAAAAAAAACATAGTGTCCATGTACCAGTGTTGCATCAGTTTGGAAGAGTAATTGGTAATAGTGACATTCGTTGGTTGATTTATATATGGTCCATTTGTACACATGCCAATTTGAAAACACAAACACTTGTGTACATTGCATTTTCTGTATCACCGTCATTTGTCATTTCAGGTGATAAACAGGGAAAATGCTAACATATTGGATGTGGCATTTTGCCCTTTACATTTGACTGTCTATAAATCTTTGATGATAGGCACATGAATAGGGTGTCAGGATCTGTCAATGTGTCCATGGCAAGGCGGTGGCGGCAGGCACTGCTATGCTGGCAAATAGCATACACATGACAAGCTAGTCATAATGGTCTCTCTCTTGCCTGACGCGTTAACCCCTCCATGTCTGATTGCTGTACACATGTGCACACAAAAGCTTATGCACATGCAATAACACACACACACGGAGACACACATGCACGGAAAAATGTGTGCGCACACACACGCTCGCACACGCGCGCATGCGCGTACCCACGCACGCATGCACGCACACACACACACACACAGAAAAACGCACACACACACACACACACAGAAAAACGCACACACACACACACACGCTCGCACGCATGCATCCCCCCCCTCCCCACACACACAAATAAAAACACCTACACACCTAATGATCTGACTCTCTCTCTCTCTCTCTCTCTCTCTCTCTCTCTCTCTCTCTCTCTCTCTCTCTCTCTCTCTCTCTCTCTCTCTCTCTCTCTCTCTACTCCTCCACAGTGGACAGTGGTGGCACGGTGGTGCTGGTGAGTCAGGACGGCATCCAGAGGCCCCCGCTGCGCTTCCCCAGGGGGGGCCACCTGCTGCAGTTCCTCTCCTGCCTGGAGAACGGCCTGCTGCCCCATGGACAACTGGACCCCCCGCTCTGGGCACAGAGAGGAAAGGTCAGTTAGGGGGATGGAGTGTAAGGGTGTGTGTGTGTATGTGTGTGTTTGTGTTTGTGTGTTTGTGTGTGTGTGTGTGTGTGTGTGTGTGTGTGTGTGTGTGTGTGTGTGTGTGTGTGTGTGTGTGTGTGTGTGTGCGTGTGTGAGTGTGAGTGTTTGCGTGCTCGTGCTTGCATGTCTGTACTGTATGCATGCTGCATCTGTATCTGTGTGTGAAAGAGTTATCTGCTATGGACAGACCAAACAAAGCTCTGAGAAGAGTCCACAACAAGTGTCCACGATAAGGGCAGGCTGTGGCAAGGCAAAGGAACTTCATTATATACTTTTATACATTGGCAGTTTAGCATGTTGCATATACGTACAGGATATACGTACGCATATACGTAACCAGGCCATGCCATGAATTCAACTACCTGGGCCCACACTAAAATACTGACAGACTACAATTGCTTGGATCTTCAGTGGGTTTCGTGGGTCCGGGGGGATGGGTGGTGATGGCACGCTTGATGTATTTTTCCCCACCCCATGCATGCACGCGGACACACAGGGTCGGGACATTCACCCAATGAATGACTGAGTGCGGCTAAATATGCCTGTTGCATATCGTAGCCTAATTATTCACACATCACGTCAAGTCACAAATTAGTAGTCTCTTGCAGTTGACCTATGCCAAATTAACGTCCTCCCTGTAAGGCTGCACTAATTCAAACAGGCAGAGGAGTCGGCTAAGCCTATAGCCAAAGTCTATAAAATGTAGCCTATTTTTTGTAATGTCCAATTATCTAGGCTATGTTTACGATAATGATTTGTTGCGCTACGACGGTGCTCAAGACAAGTTGGAACATAGTCATCTCAAGTGCTCCCATTTTATTTTGATCCTGCTTTAAGTCAATGGGCGAGAGGGACGGATGAAACGGGTGTTTCATTCGTCCCGACAGTGTCTACTGACACTAAAATCCCTTTTGCCTGTAAACCTGACAACTTTGACTTTTCATACTTTCGGATATGTTAAAGTTTTCGAGTAAATCGCAGTGTTTCATTCGTCCCGAGTTTCATGAGTCCCTGCTCTCCCCTACTGCCTAAACTGTTACAGTTTAAATGCGTCCTCTCCAAACTGTGTGTGTGTGTGTGTGTGTGTGTGTGTGTGTGGGCGAGAGAGGGAGAGAGAGAGAGCGAGGGAGAGAGGCGCTTAATTCCCCGCAGAAAGAGCAAGGCGATGTCTCCAAATATTAGACAAATGCATCTTATTTTAGTTAAGTAGACATCAGGGATGTATTTTGCTTAATAGCAACGCCGACCTGATTGGTTCATATTGCTCTGAATAGCCACAGAAGGCTAGGCTATATTTTAATGGGTTTACGCGCGCGAGGTCATCTAACTGTGGTCACAGTCGCCAGGTGCTATTATGAGAGGAAAACTATAGCACGTTGGCAAACATTAAAGTCAGTTTAAGCCATGCATATGATGAACCAGTTTTCTTGTTTGAAAAAAACACACTTCCCGGTGCGCAAGGTGCATGCATTTCTGACTGACCCAGATGAAATCGCATGAGGAACTCCATGATTATGAGATGACATTGCATAGGCCTATATTTCCCAGCATATATTCCCCCCCCCCTCTCTCTCTCTCTCCAAACCCAGTTGTACTTGGACTCACTTTTAACACCGCTGGCCTTGAATCGCAGCACACATTGCAGTGAGCCGTGCCGTGTGCGAGTGCTGAGCAACTTCACCCCTAACGTTTAACCTAGACTAGCGAGTGCAGTGTTGTAAATCACGTGGAATAAGTGCAGCGATTACCTGCGTAGCCTACTTAATTATGGAAGTGAGTGTCATTTGGACTGCCTATGGAATCAAGCCTACTGTCACCAAGCTCTTCCTGTCTCCCCAGCCTCACAATGGATGGACACCTGGCCACCGCTCCTCCGCCTCCTTCGGAACGGATGACTGTGGGGGGGATCTCCAAGGAAATTTGGAATTTCGGACTTGTATAGATTTGGGGTGCCCCGGGACTCTTTTAGATTTCTGTTAGTTAATAAATATTATTTTAAAACTCAATATTTGTGTCTTGGCGTATTTGTGGTGTACAGTACTCTCCAGGGTATTTGGTAACAAGGAGAGGTGTCGCTGGAAAAATGCGCACTTTCTCACCTGCGACACATAACCCGACAGTTGGTTACACTTAATTTGAGCACGAAAACAGCAATATCAGTCGCTTGCTAATTTTTGCCAATGTGACAACATTAAATTCATTAGGGAAGTGTAGGTTAGGTTATTGCCCCAGCTGTTGGCGATGTGAGATAAATAGCCAACGCTTACACGCTCAAACGAAGCGCTGTTAGGTTACTGCGGTGAGGTGTATTGCACTCTCAGTAATTTTTACCAAACGATCCACATCCACATCCAGACAACAAGTCTGAAGTTGCAATATTAGACGTTTCAAATCTTGCGATGCGATAATCGGTATGGCTTCTGGCTACACTCAATTTACATTTTGTCAGAGCTTGCACATTAATGCAATTCATCCGATCATCATTTAAAAAAAAAAAGAAAATTCATTACATTATTTAGGCTATTCTTTTTATGACTCTTCCTACTTCCTGGAGGTGTTCTCACACAATTTATAGGCATGTTGTTATCCGCTGAATCGGTGCGTGCTGGTGAATATGAGCATATATTAATATGCCGTCAGCATCGTCTAAAACATTCCAAGCGCTCCCAAGTGCCACCCGGCGGTTGTTTGGGTACACTGCAGCTAGGCCCGGTACGTACCGAGGTGGATGACGTGGCATTACCTCGGTAAAGGGTGTGCATTGTAGGGGGACCGACTGTAGATCAAGGCAAAAAGCAACAGAAAATTGTCCACTCCGTTGTTCGCACGAACATGTTCATGTTCGAATTGCTTACCGTGGGCAGACACAATATTGGAACATGAGAGGTGACATGTGTTATTAAATTGCCATAGGCAGGGTACCCGCCTGGGAAACAAAACTAAAGGTGCAGCCTAACAAAATTCTGATTCCAGGTAATCAACTGAGACACGCATATTGCAACACCGGACTGAACCAAATTCATCTCGACTGACCCTCTCTAATCAGATTGACTCAAGGCCCCATTTTATTGACAAGTGAACAGTCGATCGATGTGAACAGACTCGGTAAAGGTCTCAGTAGTGACATGTGTTTGAATTACTGGAGACAAACACAAAAAGCTCGTTCGCACAGCTCATTTCATCGTTTCATAACTCTGACATTTCCGACTGGTTCTCAGATCATTAAATACAAAAGAGCAACAGGACAAGAAACGAAACAAAAGCATAATGTTGTCCCACGGCTCAACAAAAGGCATCTGCATGCCTGCTGCTTGATTTTATTTTCCAGTATTATTATTTTACTAATGCTTCTGTTGTTTGTTCTTTCAGCCGGTTGATTTAATAATGAACGTGCGTGACGTCTGTGGCTGAACAAATTATTGAAAGAGGCAATCACAGGACATTGGGAGATAACTCTGATGATGTATTGCTTCATTAACAGAAATGAGATGTGTTGCTCAGCCATAATAAGCAGATAGAGCAAGCATCGTCATCCTTCGGTCCACTCTCTTCTTAATGATCGCACAGCCGCCTATTTCTCTAGGGAACTAATGTATGTACGGTAGCAACAGTTGAATTTTTGTGATCTTGATCGTCCTGTTCTTTTATGTCGGTAACTTTTGCAGTAGGATCACCCCCAGCCGCTCTCTTACTCAGCTCTCAAACAACCACAACC
>NC_085859.1:23721007-23728507 GCF_034702125.1 Engraulis encrasicolus | reverse complement strand
GCGAGCACACCTTAGGGGGTACGTGGAAAAATGTAATAATGACAATTGAATGGGGGAAAGACATAGATAGCATTGGTTAGGGGGTACTCATGGTACAACAAAATGGCTTAGGGGGTACGTGAGACAAAAAAGGTTGGGAAACACTGGCCTACACTACACTGCCTTTAAGTGGCAGTGTGGGATTTATGACATAGGACCCAATTTCAAATTTTCAATAAACCATAAACGCTATATCTAGGTACTACAGCCTGAACAAGTGTGACTTGTACGCTATTGACTCGAGACTTGAGTAAGACTTGACAGTTTTAGCTTGCAATGACTTGCATGTCAAAATACATCCCATTTTCTGCATTTGTGTGAAAAAATAGGCCTACTATTTTATTTTGTCAATAACGCAGCTACATGTCCCCCTTTGCCATTTGCGTAGAGGTAATGAATTTACCGGTATGACCAAAAGCAGTTGAGAAGATTGTGTGTAGAATACATGGTGACTTGTAACACGTGTCTTCATATTCTTCCACAGGGCGCCTCTAAAGCTCCTTTGTGACAACATGAAGTATCAGATCATCTCCAGAGCTTTCTATGGCTGTAGGTATTCTAATCATCCAATTACAGTAATAATGTATGATAATGTAATTGTCATTAAATATCGTAACGGATGAATGCACTGTACATTGTTGTACCGAATGATTTTGAGTTGATGTTTGTTGCATTTGTGATGATGATGATGATGACGACGAAGATGATGATGATGACTATGATGATGATGATGATGATGAAGGCTTAACCCTTTAGCTACCATAACGGCCGTGAACGTCCGACTGGATCTGTACCATAACGGCCGCGGCCGGCCGGAACATTTTCATATGAAAATACGGCTGAACGGCCGTCATCATGCAGTTTTTCCAGCTTTCAAACACTTTAGCTCAATATTACAGACCCTCCTCGATATACTTTCAGTATAAAAACTATATGTTTATATTATTTTATTTTTCAGTATTTTAGATTTTAGTTCGAGATGCGCCGCTTATGTGATTTGGCAATCTGCCGTCAATTCAAATGACGGCCGTCCGAGATTGAATGGCTACAAACACAACCATTCTGTTTCTACAACCAATATACACTAAATATGAAAACTTCCAACCCTCTTCGATCTATTTTCATGGTCAACAGCACATGTTTATGACTATTTAGGCTATTTTTAGATCATGTTGTTTTATTAGGCTTATGAGATGGTGTTCAACTGTGATGGGTTCTGCCATGGTCCTAAATAGCAAACACAACTGTCCAGCCGATGTCTACACGCTACATATTAAAAATGTAAACTGTCTTCGGTGTGTTTTCAGAGTCAAACCATATGTTGGTATCCAACTATCTTAGTTTCCTGGAACAATGAACCGCGACAGCTCTGCGTAACATGCGCATCATGTGAAGGAAGCGCAGCATGGAACAACATTTTGCGTGTCAGCTTTGGCAAAGCAGTCACTACTCCACGTGTCCTTCATAAAAATGTGCGTGAAGACGTTGAGTTGAATGCTAAGTAAGGGTTAACGTTCGGCGAGAAGGTCGCTACCGTGGAATAGCAGCACGACAGAGAGAATCTTTAGACCCCGACGCGGAGCGGAGGAAGTGCTGCTATTCCACAAAGCGACCGACTCGCCGAAAGTTAACCCGCTTATTATATGGATATACTTAAATGACTCACACATGGCGGGGACATTTCTTTAGGCCTATTTAATGTTAAGATTGTTGCTGTGCCAAATTGGGGGTGGGGGACTTTCTTAGAGCTCCATTCATGTCCTGTCTGCTATCGCGGACACTTCTACGGTTATCCTTACACGTCTTTGGCATGGTTTAGTTCAAACATTATTAGCTAGTGTAGTCCATTACAGTTATCGCATATAATCCATAGGCCTACCGCTTGAAAACAGGACTTCTGGGTGAACGACATTTGTTGTCGTCACATGTTCATTGTTCAACTTTGACCCTGGATGGATGGACGGAAGGATAGATAGATAGATAGATAGATAGATAGATAGATAGATAGATAGATAGATAGATAGATAGGCCTAAATATATAGATATATAGATAGATAGGCCTAGATAATATCGAATTTTATCACATTTTTATCATTTAATCCACATCAAAGGCACTCTATGGGAATACTGAACAATTAATTATCCATAAATGATATACCATTTGAAAGTGTGTTTTCTCTACTTTAATATGAAAGTAACTTGTAATTGACACTTTTCATTTCTTTTCAAGTTATTTGACATTATTTAAAATATGACCAAAATGTCAATTTTTCCTTAGAATTCTTGGTAGAATTCCGGCCTATTCAAAAAAAATTCTGGTAGCTAGAGGGTTAAATTGGGTCTTTACTACCTGGAGGGAGCTCTGCATGGTCTGTAGTCGGGGTGAATATCTAAATCTAATTATTTTATTGCTGGAAGGTTTGGCAAAAAGGTTCCCAGCTATTGATGCGTCATAATGCCGCATGCTTTTGAGATGGGGCTCACCTCAATTTAACCCCTGCTGCTGCTGATGATGACAAAGAAGAAGAAGATGATGATGATGATGATGATGATGATGATGATGGAGGAATTACATTTTATATACAGTAGCGCCTTTACACTCCTACGAGCACTCAAAGCGCTTTTGTGATGCAATAATAATAATAATGAATAATAATAAATAAATAAATTGCAGATAATAAGTGAGTTCGCAATTACCGGCGCGAAATGCATTATGGGTAATATTCGCCATTTTGAGAGATAAACAAAACAGCGTTGCCCCGGGATACATTAAAACGCGCATGATATTTTATCTAGCCGGGTTACTCCGAGCATGTAATGTTGACAACAAACAATTCACACAACCATTTAACAACCCCAAATTACTCAACATTTCGCTGGTAGGTCAAGGATGGTCTTGGGGTTGAAAACAAGACATTTTTGAACTTTTTAAGTGAAACCAGAATTTAATAACGAACTTGTTTTGGAGAGATGTCTGGTAACTAACAGAAGACTAACCATCCGGGTTGCTAGCTAAATCCGAGTATGTCATGTTGACAACAAACAAGTCACACAACCATTTAACAACCCCAAATTACTCAAAATTTCGCTGGTAGATCAAGGAGGGTCTTGGGGTTGAAAACAAGACATTTTTTAACTTTTTAAGTGAAACCAGAATTTAATAACGAACTTGTTTTGGAGAGATGTCTGGTAACTAACAGAAGGCTAACTATCCGGATTGCTAGCTAAATCCGATTATGTAATGTTGACAACAAACAAGTCACACAACCTTTTAACAACTCCAAATTGCTCAACATTTCGCTGGTAAATCAAGGAGGATCTTGGGGTTGAAAACAAGACATTTTTGAACTTTTTAAGTGAAACCAGAATTTAATAACGAACTTGTTTTGGAGAGATGTCTGGTAACTAACAGAAGACTAACCATCCGGGTTGCTAGCTAAATCCGAGTATGTCATGTTGACAACAAACAAGTCACACAACCATTTAACAACCCCAAATTACTCAAATTTCGCTGATAGATCAAGGAGGGTCTTGGGGTTGAAAACAAGACATTTTTGAACTTTGTAATTGAAACCAGTATTTAATAACGAACTCGTTTTGGAGAGATGTCTGGTAACTAACAGAAGGCTAACCATCCGGGTTGCTAGCTAAATAATGTTGACAACAAACAATTCACACAACCATTTAACAACCCCAAATTACTCTACATTTTGCTGATAGATCAAGGAGGGTCTTGGGGTTGAAAACAAGACATTTTTGAACTTTTTAAGTGAAACCAGAATTCATTAACAAACTCGTTTTGAAGAGATGCCAGTTAGCCCACACATAGCTATGTCTTCAGTACAGCTTTACATGTCCTTCTTAAATTGAATGTTTCATTAATTTATTCTACCAGTTAATGATATAGCTTCATTAATCACCTGTGGCCACTGTCTGTCATCGTCTATCCATGAAACTTTATTCAAAACTTAATTCAGGCTGTCATTTTGATGGTCTCAGTCACCAGAATTGATAAGCGCAGCAGCTATAGATGGCATAACGGAGAACGGTACACTTCAGCAATGGCGACAGTGCACAATGGCGGCACCCATGAATCGCAATGCAATCATTCTAAAATCTACAGAAAGCACCACTTTTACCCCACTACGAAATCCACAAAGTATGACATTTATTGACCTCGTTTACTGGTGTGCAGCTCAGTGTCCTACCGCTTTGGGAAGGCAGGATCTGGTATCCACGCATTTGTTTATCTACCGTTTTGCGTTGCTATGTCAATTTCGCGCAGGCGCACTAGTAATTGCGAACTCACTTATATATCCTGATTAATTGTCCATTGCTCTGCAGATCAAGGCAAGGCGGCACGATCATAATGAATGACAAATATGGTGGTCATGGTGATAGTTTTAGATTTAATTTGTGTATATATTTGTTTGTTTGTTTGTTTGTTTGTTTGTTGTCTGTGTGTTGTCCCAGGGCTGGCCTACTGTCGCCACCTGTCCACCGTGCGTACCCACCTGTCGGCGCTGGTCAACCACACCATAGTGGCCCCAGATGCCCCCTGCGATGCCTGCAGCGGCCTCACTGCTGACGTGTGGCAGAGCTTCCTACAGGACTGCAGTGTAAGAGGAGGAAAATACACAAACACACACACACAGACGCAAGCCCATGCATGGACGGACACGCACACACACACACGCACACACACGCACACAGGCACACAAGCGCACACACACAGACAGACACACACAGACACACACACAAGCGCACGCACGCGCGCACACACAGACACACACACACACGCACTCACGCACGCACGCGCACACGCACACACGTACACACACAAACATAGGACTACATACACACACACAAAATCCACAAATATCCACTTACTTCCAAACTCTACAACCTGCAGCAGTGATTAGCATGCATACCAACAACACTACACACTTCCCTGATCACACACACACACACACACACACACACACACACACACACACACACACACACACCAGTACGCGCTCCCCTGACGACAACCATCTATTATCCCCTTCATTTCATCCACTCAGATCCACTCGATAGTTTTGAAAATGTGTGTGTGTGTCTCATCCTGTGAAGATTTATCATTTGGCTTCGCACTACCAAAAAAAATAACATCTTTTCTGCATATCTAATATGTGTGCTGCGCGTCTCTGAATCATATTTCAGACGTCTTTGTCTGATCACACACAGATCATGACTCGCGCTCTGGAGTCTCGACTCGTCTCTCAAGACAGAAGAGATCATACTGCCTGCGTGTGATTAGCCAGTACAAGTAGCAAGCAGAGAGAGAGAGGGAGAGAAAGAGAGATGCAGGGAGAGAGATAGAGAGAGGCAGATAGAGAGAGAGCAAGAGAGAGGGAGAGAGAGGGAGAGAAAGAGAGATGCAGGGAGAGAGATAGAGAGAGGCAGATAGAGAGAGAGCAAGAGAGAGGGATAGAGAAAGACAGAGAGAGAGAGAAAGAGAGAGGCAGACAGAGATAGAGAGATTATGATTAGAGAGCAGTCACTATCAGGCCACACCATTCACAGGAAGCTTCTCAGCTTTTGATGAGGTTCATTGGTTCACAGGCCCACTGACAGTCATCTGTGGCGCAGCGCGCCAAGCCCCCCACATTTGGGCTTGCATGCCCACGGGGACCCCAGTTTGAGTCATTTCCCGGCCCTGCCCCATCTCTCCCTCCCAATCGTTTCCTGTCTACTCTCATACTGTCCTGTAATAATAAAGGCCAAAAAAAGCCCCCAAAAAATACTTTACAAAAAAGTTGCAAGTTGCTAAGCTAACGTACCCCTTGGGAGTGGGTTCTTGCTGTTTAAGCAATAAACCGACAGACTGTGAGTTCAAACTGAATTCAAACAGTTTCCTTTTCCAGTCCCCAGGCCTCTCATTAGTTAAGTTTCCCACTTACTTAAGTTTATTTTTTTTCAAACTCTACTAGTTGGCATCCGTTACACTCACCCCCCTAAACCTCACTCCCATCCTGGGTCTATGGCACCAGTGTAACTGAGGTGATCCTGCGCTAGTCTGTCACTCAGGGCTCGAACCCGCGACCTACCAGTCAACGCTCCAGTTCAGAAATAGGAGGCACAGCACAATAACACAGAGCTAAAGGTCCATCCCGATAGCTCAGCGCCTCCGATACTGTATGAGGCTAACTAACTTTCTACGCCGAACTCTGCTAGTTGGCATCCGTGACACATCCTGAATTCCTACCCCACCTTTCTCTCCCACTAGTGATGCGCGGGTGGGTGTTATTTTAACACCCACCCCAACCCAACCCATTAAATATTTCCACCCGCCCCGCCCGGCCCGCGAGAGATTTCAAAGCAACCCGCCCGTCCCGCCAAAAATAAAAATGATAACAAATTAAATAAAAAACACGTCCTGTACAGATGGCTAATTTTAAGCCAACCTAAAGGAGAAGCGGTTGCAATTAACACATAGGTCGCATTAACCGACAAATATCCGTCATTGACAGATTTTTTTGATGGATGATGGAAAATTCTGAAGCCTGTCCGGATTATATTGTGGGTGAAAATAAATGAATCACAAGTTTAAGTAAACCCCATATTGAGTAGAGCAAATGTGCATTTCAATTAGGCTTAGTTATCATCACCGCAGATAATTTCTGGCTTCTATCGTTTGCCTTTCTCCCTCTCTGCCTGCTTGTCATGCGCAGCAGCTGGGCTGTGCGGCTGGCTGCGCCGGACCGCGTGCCTCGGCACTTGCTCCAAATAATAAATTAAAAGAAGATGTTGCTTGCCACCATACATTCATGTGTGACTTCGATTAATTTTAGATTCACAACTATTTGTAGACCTAGACCAACTGCATTTACTGACTATCTGATTGCCAATGACAAAGTTGCCTATCGCCTTTCATAAAAGTATAGTTTCATAGGCCTATCGCTATAGCATCAGACGTCACTTAACTCCTCGCTTGAAACATAAAACATATGCGAACATCATGTTTGCTATCCTGTGATTCTCTCCCTCCCTCCCCCCTCCTCTGTTCCTTTTCCGCTGCTCCTTTATAAACTTGAGCTTTGGGTCTGTCTGATGGATAACCGCAGAATGGACACCCCCCCGTCATTCTCATTGGATGTTGATAGAAGTTACATTTAATTTAATTCCCTTCTGCATCAGTTATAAATAGGATTGGTGGCGAAATCTAGTGTGACCGTGATCTAGTCTGTCATGAATGATCAATGGTTTTATTTGCATTTTTTTAAATGTAGGCCTACCATCACTCCAAATCCAAATAGAAGTCAAGACAATCAATGGAATTCTCAAAAGTAGGCTATAGCCTAACCCTGGCATATTCTTCTAATGCAATGTTCAATGTGACACTACAGGCCAAACCAGATAGAACTATATGCATTTTAGGAGGTTCAGTGGATATGCATATTCCCCTCCTCCCCCCCC
>NC_085859.1:23638507-23716007 GCF_034702125.1 Engraulis encrasicolus | reverse complement strand
TAGCCGACATAGACAGTACCATGAAACCCATGCACCGTGACTCCATACTTAGTAATGAGGTGAGACTCACATCCTCTAATGAAGATAAATACGGACAAGCATAGACCCCAGATCAGAATAGACAGCAAATCTACTGCACAGAAACTCACACATTGGGATTGAACACTCATACCTGATGTACAGGTTCAGTACAGAACTCATGCACCACGGCTCCACACTCAGTTATGAGGTGAGACTCACATCCTATAGTGAGGATAAATATTATGTATATCAGATCAGTGTAGACAATACCTCCACCTCAGAGAAACTGATGCACCGTGACTCCACACAGTAATGAGGTAAGACCCGGGACTCATTATGTAAAGTAGAGTGTGGATATCAGCGTAGTGAGCACCTCTAACCCACAGGAAGTCATGCTTCACGACCCCACACTCAAGCAATGAGGTGAGAAGATGCAAGCAATGATGGATGTTCTCTGATTCCTGTGATGAGCCTGTGATGTAGCCTAGGTATGGTAGAATAGTGATGGGAATGTCAGGAACTACTCTGAAGAGTTTATTTGCAAAACGGTGTATCTCCATTTTGTAGAATGTTGGGAAATTGACATTTTTTGTATTGGGCATTCCATTGCATTGCATTGCAAAATACATTTTATGTAGGTTTTAGAAGTGTGTTCCCAAAGCATTTGAGCATCAAGAATTCACATGTAGGTGATAGGACCTCTGAACAGTCATTTACAGTAATAAAATGCAAAAGTCCAAAATGGTGGATTTTGCAAAGAAACCCTTCTCTTGTAGACTAACCTGAAACAACCACTCCCAGTAGAACAAGTGACATGACATCAAAATGCGGCAGTTACACTTCGCTTCAATATGTAATGCCCGGTGATTGTTTTGTTCCCATCTTTTCCATGGTTTTTTTCCTGCTGTGGTGTCCTGCGACTCTTTGGCACCCCCCGATGGCAGTCTTCGCAGAGCTGCAGCTCAGACAGGCAGCCTCGCCTCCAGAGTGACTCCAGCAGCAGTACACAGGTATCCAACATTACTCTAAGCTTGTGCTTCAAAACTATACACTTAATTTAATTAAACATACCGAGTTTTAATCGGTTCAAGGAATGAAAACGAAAACCAGGAACTTTTTCTATTTTACATGAAACCAAAACAAAACCAGAAACTTCATTGTTTCATGTTCCTGAACAGAAACGCTTTCACGCTGAGTGGCCAAGTGAAGTTATAATGTAAAACATTAAAATTCCGTTTCTGATTGGAACGACCAAATTGGGAGAACAATCTGGTTCAAAGCCCTGATATGCAGTGTGCAGACCAACCTGTCTGTATATTGTGTAGCACCTGCAATAGTTGATTTGGATGCGCCCACCCACCCAACAACAATGAATCATTACTTCCCATCAGTGTAACTCAAACGTAACATCTGCCAAATGCTTCAGCATTACATTACACTTAGCTGACATGTTTATCCAGAGCGACTCACAGTTATTACACGGTTATTACAGCCTCTGGAGTAGTGTTGGCTTAGGTTCCTTGCTCAACGGCACTTCATATCATATCCACTATAGATTGAGATGTGGGGAAAGGTGCAGAAAAGGTGTGATTCGAATCTGTAACCCTCCAATCCAAATACTATGTGCCTAACCATAAGGCCAAAACTCTTTAAAATGTTGTTCTCTTGTAATTGTGAGTTATAGTAAGAGACATGTACAGTAAGTGGCCTACTTAACTTCTACTGTGCTCTCTTTCACTCTCAACAGTGCTATCTCTCTCTCTCTAAACCCCCCCAACACTTTGCTCCCATTAGTTCTTCACATCCAACCCCTTCCCCTGGAGTAGCATGCTTCCCTTTGGCTTTTTCCTCCAGGTGTTCGAGTCAGTGGAAGAGGTGGAGCAGATTGAGACGGAGCCCAGCTTCAAGCAAGGGGACGAGCCCCAAAAGGCACCCCAAAAAATGGCCAACGGCGGGACACTCCAGAACGGCAGCACCGGCTCCCCAGATTCGGGACACCCTTCGTCCAGGAACTTCTCCACGGCCTCGGGCTTGTCGGACTCGCTGAGCACGGAGGACAGCGGCGTGCACGAGCCCAGCGCAAGGCCACAGCAGCCTTCTGCATCACCACAGGTGGCCTCTCAAGGTCAGCAAGGTCAATTTGAAGGTCAAGGTCAAGGTCAGCAAGATCAATCCACAGGTCAACAAGGTCAACAGGCGCAAGAGGCCACGCCACAACAGGTGCAGTCACCTGAGGGTCAACAGGTGCAGACGGCCTCACCTCAACAAGTACAGTCACCTCAGATTGAACAGGTGCAGGAAGCCAAGCCCAGCCAAGTGCAGTTACCTGAAGGTCAACAGCTCTCATCTGATATCCAACAGGAGCAGATGGCCTCACCGCAACAGATGGGGTCGCCTGAGCATCAACAGGTGCTGGAAGTCACGCTTCAACAGGTGCAGAGTGATGAAGTTCAGGAAAACACTCCCCCACTGGTGCAGTCACCACCTGAGAATCTGCAGCTCTCACCTGAGTCTCAACAGGAACAATCATCCGTGCCTAAACAGGATCTGAAACCGCAGTCACCTCAGAGTCAGAGTCTGCTAATGCCAACATCCCCCCTCCCACAGGCCCCCTCTCAGACTCAAGAGGTACAGGCAGCCTCACTCCAACAGGAGCAATCACCTGACAGTAAAGAGTTTTCATCTCAGAGTCAAGAGGGGCAGACGACGTTGCCTCAACAGGTGGTGTCACCTCACAGTCCACAGGATCCAAAAATGCCATCACCTCAGAGTTCACGGATGCCAACTCTCCCCTTGCAGCAGGTTCCCTCTCCCAGCCAAGAGGTGCCGTCACCTCAAAGTGAACAGGTTCCAACAACTTCAACCCAACAGGTGCAGTCACCTCAGATTGAGCTGGCTGAGAAAGATACAACCCAACAGATGTCTCCTCAGAGTGAACAGACACAGGCTGTGTCACTTTCAAGTGAACAGGTTGACACTGCAACAGCCTCAAAGGTGCAGTCCCCTCAGACAAAGCAGATGCAAACAGCATCACCGCAACAGGCTGTATCACCTCAAAGTGAACAGCTTCCAACATCATCACCACAACAGGTGGCATCACCTCAAAGTGAACCGGTTGAGACAGCAACATCGCCAAAGGTGCAGTCCCCTCAGACTCAAGAGGCACCTATAGCCTCACCCCAACAGGTGCAGTCACCTCACAGTGAACTGGTGCAACAGGTGTCACCTCATATTGAACAGATGCCAAGTACCACGCCTCAACAAGTGTCACCTCAGAGGAAACAGGTTGAGACAGCAGCAGCAACTCCAAAGGTGCAGCCCCCTGAGAGTGAACAGGTTCAGTCACCTGTGTCCCCAAGGCCTTTGATCAGTGCAGACCCCAAAACCCCAAAAGAGGGTGAAAGTGAAAAACAGGAAGAGGAATCCCAGCAGGATCAGGAGTCACCGGTCGTCACTGAGGTGACAATGGTCACACAGGTGGTGAATGAGGAAGCAGACAAGGCCAGGAGTGAGGAGAAAACAGTAGAGGTGGAGGAGGACGGCATACACGGTGAAGATAACGTTAGTGTAGCTGCTGAGGTGAAAAATGTTGTTGAGGATGAGCGGGAGGAGGAAAATGAGGTGGCGGTTGAGAAAGACAGCAGTGGCAAAGATGAAGATACAGAGGGAGCCGAGGAGGGCTCACAGGTGGACGATATTGCCATGGAGACTGGGGCGTCGGTGACAGAGGAAAGAAAAATACAATGTGCAAAGGAAGGCAGTGGCACAGAGGAATCAGATGAGATTGAGGAGATGGTAGAGAGGGTGAATGAAAAAGAGGAAACAGCTAAAAATGAAAAGCACACAGATGCAGAGGCAGATAGAGAAAAAGAAACCGAGAAAACCATTACAGAAGATCCAGACAGAGAGGCCGAGCATGAAAAAAGCCTTGAGGCAGAGACAGAGAGAAAGAAAGCAAAACAGACAAACGCAGAGGCAGACACAGTCAGAGAGAAAGAAGAAACAGGGATCGATGTTACAGAAGAGCCAGACAGAGAGACAGAGACAGAAACAGGCTCAAAAACAGAGGCAGAGTCAGACACAGGTGCTTTACTAGTAATGGTGTCAGAGACGGCTGAGTGCGCTGACACATCGGAGGCCTCCACAGAAGAAGATCTTAGCAGAGCTCAGGTGGTGGGTGGCATAATGGTTGCCGAGACAAAAGCAGACTTCACATCAGAAGCAGCGGCACAGCAACAACCCATTCACATAGCAGCAGCAGCAGCAGAGCAGGAGGACAGCATGTCGGAGACAGGCAAATCTATAGACACAAAAGGAGGCGACACACCATCAGACACAGAGGGAGCTCGTTGTGAAATACTAGAGGATGTAACCTCGCCGGGAGCCGAGAAGCCTGCAGAGAGACAACAAGATGACACATCAGACATGAGCAGGGAAGTGATAGCAGAGACAGAGGAGATCTCTATGCCCATTACAACTGAAGTACAAGCAGAGCCCATCATCAATACAGAAGCTGTGGACACAAAAACCACAGACATAAGAGCTGATACTCTACATAAAAGTGAGGATTTAGAAACTGTCGAACCTCTGCCTGACACAGTGTTACAGACAGACACCACTAATGTGAATGATGATACTGCCACAGAGGTAGACCAGGGCATAAAAGCAGCAGGGACAGACAGGTTGTCACTAACAGGGCAAAATGGCTCCTGTGAAGAAACAGAGGAAAGTGCAAAGTCATGCAAGATGGAGACAGCAGTACCTGAAAAGGATGACAATGACAACAAGGCAGTTGTTGAGATGAAGGATGCCAGCGCCTTGACAACAGAGGATGAAACCGATGATGACATGGGGAAGAGCACGACGTCACCACATGACAGTGCAGACACACCAGGTGACATGGCAACAAGCGGTGACAAGAATTTAGCCGGAGGAGAAGAGAAACAAAGAGGAGAAGAAAGCACAAAAGGTGCAATGACGTCCATCAGCGCAGAGGAGACAGACGGGGGGACAGAGGAAGTCATTTCAGATGCCATGTCAGTCACTGGGGAGGCAGCGGAGGCAGATACTGAACGGTCACCAGCCACAGATATTAACACACACTTGGAAGACAATGAGGCTGAAGATATTGACTCAAACATTAAAAAACAGGATTCTGGGAACAGAACAGAGAGTACACCTCCACCACCGGCATTCACGCCTCCACCTGAGGAATCCCAGGTCACACCCTGCCTCACGCAGGTAACCAAAGTGTTGGAGATGGAGTCCACAATGCCACCTGAACCCCAGGTTCCAGCATCCACCCCAGAGACAATTCCACCTGAACCACAAGTTCCAGAATCTACCCCACAGACAATTCCACCTGAACCCCAAGTTCCAGAATCTACCCCACAGACAATTCCACCTGAACGCCAAGTTCCATCATCCACAATTCCTCCTGAACGCCAAGTTCCAGCATCCATCCTACAGACAATTCCACCTGAACGCCAAGTTCCAATATCCATGATCCCGCAGGCCAATAGAGTGCTGGAAGTGGTGATGGTACACCAGCCCCAGGCTCCCCCGGATGCCCCGGACTCGGACGAGTCCCCAACAGCCATTGAGATGGAGGACATCCCCACAGCCCAGGCATCGTGGCCAGCCAAGTCCTCCTTTGATGCAGGCACAGCAGACCAGTCAAAGGGAGAAGGTACAAATGATTTTTAACTTCTTGATTTTTGTAATTTAAACGTATAGATTTTTTGATATTTTATTTTACCTACTTTTTTCTGTACTTAATGTTTTACCCTTCACGTAATGTCTTGTGTTTTACAATTTTCTTAATGCTTTACTTTGTTTACTTAATGTCAGGCTTAATGTTACCCTTTCATTTTTATGCTTTCCCTCTTACCTCATCTGCTACGTTTTATGTCTTTTTTATATTTGTGAAGTATGTACATTGAACTGCCTCTGTGTATGATATACACATGAATTGGCCTTGCCTTGTTGCCTCACTTTACTGTAGTGGCTGGGCCCACGACAGACATGGGAACTAAGCAAGCCTCAGAGGACTCGAAGGAGGCAGGGATGGAGAGCCTGTACCCACAGTTTGATTCCCTTGTTGGGGCATCAGAAAAGGCCGAATCCACCGCTGGTCCATCTGTCCCTTCCACTTCCACCCCCTACTCTGTAAGTACTATAGTGTTTTCATGGTGGTCTTTTGGGCCTGTCGTATTTTTCCTCTGAAAGCAGAACGTTTTTGTCATGTTGTATGATGGAGAAGTTAATGTTATTTATTTGAAAATATAAATCTCTGGTTGTTTTTTTCAGAAGTTTAGAAAACCATGTTACTCAGATAGAAAAGTTGGTAGCCCTGTTATTAGGGATTAGGAATTAGTGTTATTATACGTGTTACTTTAACAGTTTGTTGCACATAATTATCTTATCTAATTGTCTTTTAGGGAGTGCATTAAAACAAACACATTGATTTTTGGACTGAAACTATACACTTATACACTGCGTAACCCAAAAAAACATGTCGGAAATAAATTGAAACCGTAACTTTAAATTGAAGAGCAACTTTGTGCATGTTTCACTGTATGTGCTACCATAAATCCATGAACCTTCTTATTAAATTATTGATTATTGATCGCTTCTCCTGCAGCAAGAGCTGTTGGACGTATATACGCTCAATCTCCACCGTATCGACAAGGACGTGCAGCGCTGCGACAGGAACTACTGGTACTTCACACCGGCCAATCTCGAAAAATTGCGCAACATTATGTGCAGGTAAGTAGCTTGCTTACAGTAAATGCTTTGTTTCTGGGCAGAAGTGGCCCAGTGGTTAAGGAGATGGGCTTTAGATCAGAGGGTTGCAAGTTACTATCCCACCCTTCCTCTCCCTATCTCACTACATGGCCGAGGTGCCCTTGCGAAAGGCATCTAACCCCACACTGCTCCAGGTACTGTAACTAATGCCCTGTACTTAATAATAACTGTAAGTTGATTTGGATAAAAGTGTCAACTAACGGTGAATCCCATTACACCCCTTATCCCTATGCCTTTACCCTTTGCCTCCGTTTTGCGCGTCCACGTGTAGGGGTAGTGGCATCCCGATTCACGTTCAGACAGATGGGTTGGGGTACCGAAAAGGGCTTTCCACCCCTCCGCGCGGATATTTTCCGACGCCAGACTCCGCGACCGAGGGCTACAACAGGTTTCCCTGAATGCATTACGAATTCATTTAAAAATTGGCTGCAAGCCGCGGCACCCACAACAGCACACAAGTTTAATTATTTTTGCCGCAATTGACGGTTTTAAAGTGGTAATAATTATTCCATCGCACTAAGTTTAACATTGCCGTAATGTGTGATGGCCCTTTTCTCCGTGAAACGCACATGAAAACAATTGCTATTAACGTCAACCTAATGCATGGCATTAGTGACAGCTGTGAGTGTCATTCCATGATTGTTGATGGGGTATCCCAATTCGTAGCGGTTGCGTTTCAAGCCCTACACCTTACAGCTTCGTTGGAAAGCACGAGGGGCATGGGGGAAGGCGCAGGGGTAGAGGTAGAGATTAGTATTGGGAAAGGCCCTAAGTGTAATGTAATGTAATTTGTTGATGGCTCTTTTCAGTTACATTATTTCATCACATTGCATACTCCATCCATTTTTCGGCTTCACTACCAAGCTTTGAGAAGCTACAGCACTGACAGCAGTTTGTGCCAGCCAGTTAGATTTTAAAATTACTGTGACTTACCCACCCTGAGTTATTGGATAGACAGACCTCATCCTGAAGACAAACACGCACACACACACACGCACACAAACACGCACACACACACACACACACACACACACACACACACACACACACACACACACACACACACGCACACAAACACGCACACACACACCTACATTTTTCAATACATATTTGCCCTTCCACCAAGGAATATATATATATCTTCTACTGTGATGAATCTCAGCTGTGTCATCCCCATGTGTTTGGCTGTCTGACCCCCATTGCTCTTGCTCTGATGCGCCAGCGTGCGAACACACACACACACACACACACACACACACACACACACACACACACACACACACACACACACACACACACACACACACACACACACAGTTATATTAGTGGACACACGCGCATCCCCATAAAGGACCAATTTACTGGGTCGTCTGTCTTTGTGGGGACATTTGGGTACCCACATGGAGAGGTACAGTATGTGAATCTACATTCTCTCTCTCTCTCTCTCTCTCTCTCTCTGTCTCTCTCTCTCTCTCTCTCTCTCTCTCTCTCTCTGGCTGGCCTGGTGGTCCACATTGCCATCTATCTCTGCTTTCCCTTCATGTTATGTGTCTCTGTCTCTGTCTCTGTCTCTCTCTCTCTCTCTCTCTCTCTCTCTCTCTTTCTCTCTCTCTCTCTCTCTCTCTCTCTCTCGCTGGCCTGGTGGTCCACATTGCCATCTATCTCTGCTTTCCCTTCATGTTCTGTGTCTCTGTGTCTCTGTCATTGTCTCTCTCTCTCTCTCTCTTCTCTCTCTCTCTCTCTCTCTCTCTCTCTCTCTCTCTCTCTCTCTCTCTCTCTCTCTCTCTCCTCTCTCTCTCTGCAGTTATATCTGGCGGCACCTGGATACGGGCTATGTGCAGGGAATGTGTGACCTCCTGGCCCCTCTGCTGGTGATCCTAGATGACGGTGGGTCTCATTTCCTGTCTGGCCGCCCTCAGCCCTCTCCGTGTCTCGGACACAGCTACCTGCAGATGCGATAGATAGCTTTCACTTTCATTAGTTTGCCATCTTTCTCTCTCTCTCTCTCTCTCTCTCTCTCTCTCTCTCTCTCTCTCTCTCTCTCTCTCTCTAGACATCTCTCTTTTCCTCCCCCCCTCTCTCTTTCATTGGTTTGCCTGCATGCTCTCTCTCTCTCTCATTGCCCCCTACCTGCAGTGACGGTGTACATTTTTCTTTCATTACTTGCCAGTTAGTCTGTCATTAGTTTCTCTCTATCGGTCTGTCTGTCTCTCTTTCTCTTTCTGTTCATGTCTTTCTTCCTCTTAGCTCCCTTTGCCTTTCATTGCTTTCTTTTTCTCTATGTGTGCTGCTCTCTCTGTCTCTGTCTCTGTCTCTCTCTCTCCTCCTTTTTTCTGCTTTAGCTGCCTTTTTTGCTTTTTCATTATTTGCCTACTCCCTCCCTCCGTCTCTCCCTCTCCCCTTCCCCCTCTTCTCCCATGACTTTTCCTCCCCTATCCTCCTTTTTTGTAATATCACTCTCTTGTGCTAGACTAACCCTCTGGCCCTCTGGTTGCTTCAGTTAGCTCAAAGAAGAATCAAATGTCAAAACGTCATTACAAGCTTTAAAAATGCAGCAATGTGATATACTACCTTAATATCAGTGTAAACGAAAAATGTAGTCAATGAAAATGCATTGATGAAAAGTTGTTTCCTAATGTTTAGGAATTTAGTCTTAGAAACAGAGTTTTGACTACAACTCCAAAATAGGAAGAATGTGTGTGGTCTTCCTACACGTTAAAAGGCATCGCACCTCAACATATAGAATACACTGTTGTGAAATAAATACCCCATTGCATGATGCCACACTGTGTTATTATTATGTAATGTAATAGTAGAGTTCCCTGTGGGGATATTCAGGTGTCAAGTAGCTTACGCATACAGTAATACTCAAAGTGCAAGTAATGAGCATGTCAAGATAAACATATGAACAGCCGATGTTACCACAGGTCAAAAACACATAATTTAATAATGTCTAAGTTCATTAGGACTAACATTGAAACGTCAGTCATGTTTTCACCTACTAAAAGGTTAAATTGAAGCTGCAGCTCCAGCTTTTCTCCTCAAAAGAATGTCTGTCTCCTCAGAGGCACTGGTCCACAGCGAAGTGTGTTATGAATGTGTAATTAAGAAGATCCTGCGGTAGTTAGCCACTCTGGCTCGAACTCAGCACCTACCAGTCAACGCTACAGTTCGGCCATAAGAGGCACAGCACAATAACGATGAGCTAAAGATCCAGACAGATAGCTTGGCACTACCGATACTGTATGAGGCTTCAGGAGGGAGGTTTGCTAATGTTCTACGCCGAACTCTGCGAGTTGGCATCCGTTACAAATGCAATGTTATAATGTCTGTCTGTCATCCGCATACCAGAGGCCCTGGCCTACAGTTGCTTCAGCGAGCTGATGAAGAGAATGAACCAGAATTTCCCTCATGGTGGGGCCATGGACACACACTTCGCCAACATGAGATCTCTCATCCAGGTGAGACCAAGGACATTACTTGAATTTTGGGCCCCATTTCAAATGTAGCGAAACAATACTATTAAAATACTTAATGTTACTAAATGCCTTCAAATGGCCCCTGTCAGCACCAGGCCCTTAAAGTCACCCTAACCTTTTTTAACTTGCATAACTTCTAAACAATATTAGATAATATCATACCCAAACAACAGTTCAACAAAATTATACATTTCATTTCTCGATGTTCCTTCCATTCCTATGTGCTGTTGGTATATTGTTGTATTTCTTCCCTTAGATTTTAATATTGATCCCATATTTCTACAAGTAACCTGCGAAAGCCATAACTGCCCACTCTCTGCTCTCTCATATCCCTTTCATTTCCCTTCCACTCTCCTCTCCTCTCCCCTCTTTCCTCTACTATTTTTCTTCTTTCTCCTCTCCTTTAAACTCTTTTCTCTCCCATCTCCTCTCCCTTCTTCCACATTTCCTCCCATCTTTCTTAAACCATAACCTCCCACTCCCCCACCCTACCCCAACCTCCTCTCACCTCTTTCCTTCTCTTTCTCACACAATAACTGCCCTCTCCTCTCCTCTCCTCTCCTCTCCTATCCTATCCTATCCTTTCCTCTCCTCTCCTCTCCTCTCCTCTCCTCTCCTCCCCCCACTTTCTTCCCCTTTCTTACACCATAACCAAACCACCCACTCTCCTCTCACTCCAGATCCTGGACTCTGAGCTTTTTGAACTGATGCACCAAAACGGAGACTACACCCACTTCTACTTCTGCTACCGCTGGTTCCTGCTTGACTTCAAACGTGGTAAAGCGACATCCCAGCATCACTCAGACACAGATCTGCCTGAAAGAACACTGGCAATTCACAAATCACAAAGTGGAGGAGGAGGAATCCGTATTTCCCTCTCCTCTCCTCTCCTCTCCTCTCCTCTCCTCTCCTCTCCTCTTAACCCCACATCTCCTCTCCTCTCCTCTCCTCTCCTCTCCTCCCCTCTCCTCTCTTCTCCTCTCCTCTCCTCTCCTCTCCTCTCCTCTCCTCTCCTCTCCTCTCCTCTCCTCTCCTCTGAACCCCACATCTCCTCTCCTCTCCTCTCCTCTCCTCTTCCCACCTGTTTTCAAAGTCCCTGTCTGTCAAGGACTGAGCCAACCTGCTGTGCTGTGCTTACCAGACATTAATGAGGTTATGTTGTGTCATTTTCGTATGTGTGTGTGTGTGTGTGTGTGTGTGTGTGTGTGTGTGTGTGTGTGTGTGTGTGTGTGCGTGTGCGTGTGCATGTGTGCGTGCGTGCCAGGAAGTAAGTGGGAAAAGTTTTCGCAAGACATTTCTAAAAGGGAAGAAATATTCCTCTCTGCATTTCTCTTCACTATTGCCCCTGTGCATTTCAAAAGTCGATATCACATTATATTTATCAAGTGACAAATCCTCTTGGCAGTTTCTAGAAAAGTTAAGGTACTAAGTTATTGCTTATTGACTAAAAGTCTCTCTCTCTCTCTCTCTCTCTCTCTCTCTCTCTCTCTCTCTCTCTCTGTCTCTCTCTCGTTCTCCTCCTTCACCATCCATCTCCCTTCTTCCCTCCCTCCCTTCCTCCCTCCCGTCCTCTCCCTCTCTGCTTACTGCCCATCAGAGCTGGTTTATGACGACGTGTTCTCGGTGTGGGAGACCATCTGGGCGGCTAAGTGTGTGTCCTCCAGCCACTTTGTCCTCTTCATCGCCTTGGCCCTGGTGGAGATCTACCGAGACATCATTCTGGAGAACAACATGGACTTCACAGACATCATCAAGTTCTTCAATGGTAAACAGGAGGGATTTTTTTGGTATATATTCATTTTTAGAGCTGTTCAGTCCATTTTATATCTGTTATATAACCATTTACAGTGTTTTTTTAATTATTGTGTTCCTCAATTGACTATGCTCATATAGTGTTGTTTCAATTTGGTAAGAAAATTCTAATGATATCACCCTGGCGTTGATGCTACCTGAAAATAAAATTGAAAACCCTTGAATGTTTTTGCATTTTGGAAATAAGCTCTTAAAATGAATATACCTAGTGAAATATAACGGTAAATGTTGTCCATCCGTGGCTGAAATAATGTCAGTTGTGCATTTGAATAGCATATAGTGCAAGAGTAATTTGAGATAAATAGAACATACAAACAGGAACACATACAAACAAAAATGTGAGAGTGTGAAGTTGACAGAATGCCTTTCTTCTTCTCGTCCTGCAGAAATGGCGGAGCATCACAACATCAAGCAGATTCTCACTCTAGCCAGAGAGCTGGTTTGCCAAGTCCAGACGCTCATCGAAAACAAGTAAAGGAGAGCCTGGATCTCTCTCTCTCTTTCTTTCTCCCTCTATCTCTCTGTCTCTGTCTCTGTCTCTCTCTCTCTCTCTCCAAAAGAAGCTTCCCGCTGTCCCCTGCTGCATCACTCAGGAAGTCTTGTATTGCCGACTTCCCAGGCCTTAAGAAGTTTAAGTAACCTCACAATCAAAGAACTGAACTCTCGCCCCTTCTCTTACGGTGCCCAGACCTCCTCTCTCCATCACACCACCACAGCATTCTCCTTGTCAGTGTGACACACATCTGTTATAAAGCCACACTTGCTATGTTTACATGAGACATTTCATTCAGATTTAATTCACTTTAGTTCTGAATAAATCTTAATTCCGCTTTGAAAACGTCATGTAAACACTTCACAATTCGGAATGAAATGAAAGCTCAAAGTAAACTCGACGGAACTATTTAATTCTGAATTATTCATTCTGAATTAAAAATGTCATGTAAACGTAATCAATGTAAGCCTACCAGTCTCTGTCTTGATCACCCTTGGATATGATGACGATGATGACGGTGATGATGACCATGGTGGTGATGATGATGTTGTCCGTTTCTCTTCGGCGCTATTTGTGGATCCGAATGTTTCTGCATACCCGCTGGCTGTACTTTTAGTGATTGCGGGAATTGTCTCCCAGTGCTGCTGCTGCTGCTGTCTTGTTTTGTCAGTGTTTCTGTGAGGTGGTGCATGGGTGTAGTCAGAGGACCATCCTTTTGTGTCTCTGTGATCAACATGGTATACAGTACTTGTTGTCAGTTTGGTGAGATTGTTAGCGAACAGCTTGTTGCACTCAATAATGCCAAGTTCAACAGCAGATAGAGTAGACTCCCATAGAGCATTGAGGGTAACTATTGATAACTTCTGTACTGTACACTGATGAGTTTAAAGATCGGCAGGTCAACGGTGTTGAGTTTAACAACAGACTCAACCTAACACTGTGTTTTGAAATTGACTTGTACACGTACAATGACATAGAATGACATGTAGAATGTCATTGTTACACTACTGTGAGTGAGTTTAACAGCAGAGTGCTGCCACAACACCAGAGTAAATTAGCTTTTTTAAACAGTGTTTAAAACACAGATGAGCTCCAGTAGTTGTAGATGACAGCAGCTTACCTCACCATATAAAGTGATTTGGCAGTATGATCCAGCCACACCCTCCATGTGGCACAACGTGTGAGGCGGTGCTTACCAGTTTGAGAGAAGTCTTACTAGAGCAGTTAACTATAATGTTGGCAAGGTTAATATCTTATCAATTCAAATGTTTTGTCAACTCTTTCTGCCCATACTGTGTCCCACAGTATTACTCCACATCCGCAGTATATCATAGAACAAATCACTAAGCTCAACTGAACCACACACGCAATAGAAAATCTAACGGTATAGTGTCCATCAGAGGAACTCTCCAGACAATGTCTGTGCCATTGCCTTTTGCCAACTTTATTCAGAGATGTCAGTCGTAGGGAGGGAAAGATGTAGTATTCCTTCCTTCTGCCTTCCTCTGCTCTGAACTATAGGTGACGTCAGCAAGTAGTAGATTATATTTTAAATATCAAAAAATGTGGCAAGTTTTTGCTTTCCTTCACTGGGATTGAAGCCCCGGGTTGTTTGAGGAAAAGGACAAGAGAGTTAGCACAGGTACACTGTACATTGTCATTGCAGGGACTTGGTCTTGGCCTATTGGTGACGAGGGAGAGGGGTATCCAAAGGAAGTGTGAACGTCAATGAGTGTATGACACACCATTTCAGTGCACGTACATACTGTATATCTCTGTATATCTTTTAATTGTGAGTGCATGTGCGTGTGTGTTTTGGGGAGCGAGTGTGTAGGGAAGTTGGAAGGTGTGCCAAGGTAGAGGCCAAAGAGAGTAGATTAGAGAAAGAGGATTCAAACTCCGCCCACCCAATGCAAAGGAGTGTGTTCAAGTTTGGTCTCCTAAGGGGGTGTTGTCCCCTCCTTCTTCTTCTCTTTCTGTGGCATTTGATGACGGCTTGCATAAGATGTGCGCTACCGCCATCTACAGTGCCAAGGGAACTTCATTTATTCTCAACCTAAAGCCTCCAAAGGTCTCCTAACCGCATTCACATGACATCACAAGAATCCAGGAAATGCACTTGCTTGAAGTATCTTACTCTGAAGTACTCTCTTTGGTACAGGCAGTTAAAACACACCCAGTGCTACATTTCTATAGATTTATTACATATTCAGAGACCTATTTATGATGTGCTATGTATGTGACCAGGTTGCTTGAGCGGGGGAAAAAAACAAAGCAGAAAATCCATAGCTCTTATTTCTCTTATCTGTGACGTATTGTGTGAGTGAGTGTTATGCCTCCAGCATATGCCACAGATGACCTAGCACCATACATGTCCTTTTCGGCTTCCGTCCTTTGTACGAGATTTCCCTATCAAGAAAACATGTTTTTGAAGGACATTTCTAAACTCTAGGCTTTCCATTGTATGCCCTTATAGCTTTCTATTTTTATTAATATAATGCATTTGTGAAGAAGAATTAGCAAAACGTGTTTGGAAACACAATGCTAACTTGTGATTCAATGACTGTACATTGTTTGGACACAGCACGGTTCAACGAGTTTGAAGCATTTTCAACTGTCATTTTTGGATTGGATTGCTGGATTACCTGGTTGGAAGGGCCAACTCGGTATCAGTTTAGCCCACTCGATATCATTATATTGGCCACGTTCAAGATGCTGCACGATGCACTGATTTGCACAGTGCACAAACGCGCTGCAAGATTATAATGCATTCTGGCTAGAAATCTACGCACCACACAGAATCACAAATGTGACTATTGAGTCAGCCTTTTTGATTCCAACTAGGACATCCATTCTTCTGTTGCAAATTAATCGACAGCTGAAAAATGCCTCAAATTATCTGAATTATCTGAATAGACTGCAAGCTTGCTGTCCATTCTAACATACAGTCATTACATGTGTGTGATTAATGTGTACTGTACATGTACAAGTATGTATTATTATGTTGCACTTTCCAGAAACACCAGTCATGGTATGCCAATCACAGCTCAGGGGGGTCTTCTGAAGAGGTGGGTCAGTAGCAAACCAGGTGAAGTTAACCTGGATGTGGTGGTAAGTCAGCTCATTAAAGTGCCTGTAGCCCTTATTTTCTTTGACACCCAGGGCCTATACTAAGAAGCTAGTTCAGGAGTAAACCAGGTTAAGTTAAGATGTAAATCATCTAATAGAAGAGCTTCTTAAAATGAGGACTCCAGGCTCTTCTATTAGGTAATCTACCTCTAAACTTAACCTGGTTTACTCCTCAACCAAATTCTTAGTATACTGTTGGCCCCTGCAGGCTATAATATTAGCAGGTTTACCACTTTCTGTAGGCTAACCTTGCCAGGTTTATCACTCTCAACCATACACTTGGAATACTCCACAGGTCTATGGACCAACCCATCCTACAGTACAGTATGTCTCAAAGTCAAAGGCGGAGTCCCAAGCATCGCTTTATCCACTATTTAGTTGTCAGGTGTTGTATTTTGATTGGTCTTTGTGATAGTCAGGTGCTCCATGTTGCCTCAGTGAAAGAGAACCTATATGTTTGTACATTGTGTCTAATTTGTATTATTTATTTTTAAGCTTATTTATTCATTTGTCTGTTTCCGCTTTTGTATGTAACGCAGTTATTGTTATATTGTGATTGATTATAGTCATTATTATCATAAACAGAGCCTATAAAGTACAGTATATCTATTGAATGGCCTATGTGTTTATATAGAAAAAAGACTAAATAAAATGGAATTGGTCTATTTTTACCAAATATGTTGTAATCGTGTTTGTTGTTGACTTTCCCCAAGAGTGGAATCAGGTTATTTACACATGGGTTCAATGATATCAGATGGTGCATTAAATGTACAGTAGATCAAATGAGGCAGGATTTTACATCCGGAGGTCAACACGGTCACCTCTGTGTCCGATGTACCAGCAGTGGTGTTTTCAGGCCAACACAAAACCGTATCAGTTCCTGCACCTAATCATGACTACCAAAGCATCCTGCTTACCACAAGCAAAGACTGTGATCTGACGGAGCTGGCCCAGTTACTGGGGAACCTCTTTGTGGGTGTGTGTGTGTGTGTGTGTGTGTGTGTGTGTGTGTGTGTGTGTGTGTGTGTGTGTGTGTGTGTGTGTGTGTGTGTGTGTGTTTTGCCTAATACACTTACCTGTACTTTACTGTGACATTGTAAGAACTTTTAACCCCCATCATACTCTGTACACTGCCTACTTCTACATAATATACTATATCATAGATGTATCCATCAACACTTGTTGTCTACCTTAACTGACAGAGTATGTTTTTCTGCATTGGTCTATCCCAACTCACAGAATGTCTTTTTGCACAATTACCTTTTCTACATTTATTACCTCTATTATTTTTTTATTTTTTTTTATTTTTTTTTTTTTTTTTTTCCCACCCTGATGACTATTCCTGTGTTTATTTTTGTCTTGAAATGTCCATGTGGGCTTTTGTGTATTTGTGTATTTATGTAAGCTACTGGATACCTGAATTTCCCCCTGGGGATCAATAAAGTTACTCTACTCTACTCTACTCTACTCTAAAAATCAGAGCATCGTCAGAGTCATGACCAAAAGCAGAAAATTAAAAAGTTGGTACTTGAGGGGAACCAAATATAACATGGCATTTCTAAGCAAACCATGACCATGAAGCATGTAGGTAGACATCGGGAGGTTCATAATTGGGCTAACATGCAGTAAAATAAATGGCATGAAAGGGGGTCATTCACTGGTATTGGTAGGCACTTGGTGGTTGCCATCGTAACTAGGGTTGCCAACCGTGCCTTGAAATACGTAATCGACCCGTATTTGTAAACAAAAGTACGGGTTCCGTATTGAGCTGAAATGGGACATGGGATGTTAAAATAAGTTAAAATGCAGGAAATAATATCTAAGGAACATAACATTTTCGGGGGGAGGACCCCAGGACCCCCACCAAAACGAACTGTCCTGTATTTTATTCTTTCACAGTTGATAACCCTACTCTTAACTGTTGTTGCGACCTGCAGTTGTTTCTGCCTCTAGATGAGTTTGTGTGTTTTTTTATGCTACTCGAGGAAAGGATTTCTGAAGTAAAACCATTTTAGTGGAAACCAAATTTTTATTTTGTATCCTTCCTGCTGTGCCTACAAATTCGTCAATACCAAATTAAACAACTGCTTGGCCACTGCCAGTAGTAATACAATTAATAAAACACATATAAAATGTCAATGTCAGCTTCTTCATACACAAAAACAGCTTTCTTCACATAGATCTTCACACAGCCACTCATAAAACAGCCACACACACGCACGCACGCACACACACACACACACACACACACACACACACACACACACACACACACACACACACACACACACACACACACACACACACACACGTGTGCGCACGTGCACACACACACACACATGCACACGCGCACACACACACACACACACACACACACACACACACACACACACACACACACACACACACACACACACGTCAGTTAGTTTCTGTGTTTTTAGCGGTGTGTGCGCGGCCTATCAACGTGTCCCCCCTTTGAAGTGTGCCTGGATCTGCTCCAGTGATTTGCCTTTGGTCTCGGGCACGAAGAAGATGGTGAAGAAGATGTTGAGGGCACACAGGCAGGAGAAGAGCCAGAAGGTACCAGCAGAGGTCAGCACCTCCTGAGGAAGAAAAAACATCACATGAAGAGCATTGTTACAAAATGACACATCCATTCTGGAACATTTTGGGAAATTGACATTTTTGTATTGGGCATTGCATTGCATTGCAAAATGCATTTTATAAGGGTTTAAAAAGGTATGTTCTGAAAATATTTAAATGGCAAGAATTCATGCATAGATAAAAGCACATTTGAACAGTCATTTCCAATAATAACATGCAAACGTTTTTTTTTAATGGTGTTTAATATGTACTATCCTGAAAAAAACATCTTTAAAAAAGTATCACATAGAGTCAAGAAAAAAATCATTCAAACCCCCTTCACCCCATCACTCAATAAGTCATCTTGTGTGCCAACTAGTTGTAACACTATAATTATCAAAGAACAACAGTTCATGCCTCCATGATTACTATACACCAGATTCTCAAATTGTTGCTTGTGGTCCACTGGTGATAGGCTTTGGATGTTTTTCCAAGATCTTCTCCAATAAAAATTGAAGGCTGAATGCTCCGTTTTAATGCATTGTGTTTTGACTGACTCACTTGCAAAATAAAATAAGTCTTTACTTCAAAATTAAAAAGGGTCAATCAGGATACATTTTATTGTAGAAAAAGTGAGATTACGAAAAAGATTAATATACACTTTAAAGTTTAGTCAACATACCATGAGGTTGTGGAAGGTCTTGGTGACGATGAACGCCGCAGCCCAATTGGTCAGCACACACAGCGAGCTCCCCAGGCCCCTGCCCCTCGTGGGGAATATCTCTGACATTATAAGCCAAGGTGTAGGGCCCCAGCCCAGAGCAAAACCTGACAGACATCACAAGACATAACATGAGTTTTACTGTATATTGTTTAACTCATTAAAGCCTTAGACACATGCAAAAAAAGTCTTCTTAATGCCCAAGCCCTTTTTGGGAAAAGCCCTCAGCCTATAAAAACCTATCTCAACCTCTGAAGCACATAAAAACATGAACTAAGATGCATTTTAAAGCTAAGATCCTCCTCTAGCATTAAAATGTGTTCATTCAACTCAAACACCCATATTTCTAATAAAAAAAACTAAAATCTCATGAGCCTAAATGTTGGATCTATGTCGCTCTAGGCACCTCAGTCAATGCGGCATATCCTGCTGTGGAATCCAGAATCAATGAGTTAAGAGAGAGAGAGAGAGAGAGAGAGAGAGAGAGAGAGAGAGAGAGAGAGAGAGAGAGAGAGACAACCAGACAGACAGACAGACAGACAGACAGACAGACAGACAGGCAGGCAGGCAGGCAGACAGAGAACACAGGCCAGTAACCCTGGTCTGGTCTGCCTTTACAGTTCAGTATAATTTGATCTGTTATGCTCGACACAGGTAGGGTGTGGCCTGTTAGTGTGAAACATACCACGGTAATGCAGTATCATCTTGTGAAATCAATATAGAGACAACTATAAAATAATCCCTCTTTCATGATTTTGACATAATAAACAGAGTCATTCAGTAAGATGTTTCCATCCAGTGCGCTTTAAATCTCATTATTTCGCAGCAGAAAATTCATTAACTGATACTGTATGTGCTGCTTTGGAGAAGTGCCTGGAATGATAGAAAGCTTCTGTGTGCCCAACCCACTCCTGTGATGTGTCTGAGAGAATATGTACATGAATTAAATTTCACCGAAATAGACTAAAAGCCTTGTTATTGAAGGCAGTGCTGCTGAATGTGGCGTATTCAACAGGATTGTCCCATAGTTGTAAGTTACAGGGGTTTTATGTACTAAATTTTTTAGGCATTTTTGCTCTTCATTTTATACATTATGCATTGACACTGTACCTTAGGTATGTAGTGTAAATACATACGTAATACTACATATTGATACATGTAGTTACACTTTAAAAAGACCTTGAAAAAATACTCCGTTAAAAAGTTTGTAAAATCTTGAACATATTATTTGTAGATATTTTATAAAACATTACTGAAACTTAGTAAATAATAAAAACGTGTTAATGCTTTGTTCATCATTGGTTTATTGATTGTATAAGTCTTTGTAATGCCCTTTATGCATCCATTATTATGAAGTGTTACCCATGTACAGTATTTTGAGTGCTAATCTCTGATCTGAGCCAAGAGCCATAGCTCAAGGACTGTGGGAAAATGTCAGAGAGGACTTTGACATAAATGCCAACTGGATAAAGGCAGAAATGAGGAGTTTATAGATTCACCATCTCCTTAATAAAGTGCTTGTTTGTGCGTGCTTGCAAGCAGTAAATAAATAACAAGAAAATGAACTTAACCGGCTTTACGCAAACTCTTCACGGGGAAAAGGGATACATAAGATTGTACTTTAACCTCATAAAGTGAATGGAGACAGTTACAAGAAGCAAGCAACATAAAAACAAAAAAACAACTACTTGGCATCCCACCGGTCATTATAGTCTAATTGTCCGAGTTGTCTGCTGAAATTGGGCTTTTAAGTGGAGTCACCCGACAGCCAGATGTTTCTCCCTCTCTAGTGCTGCAGTGTGTGCAGCCGGACATCACGAGGCTGTTTATGCAGTGGCCATTCCACCAGTCATGTGATCCAATCATCAAGAGCTCGAGGGAGGGGAAGGGTCAGAAAAACGACTTACCGCAGTAACATTGTAATACATGCCATCCTGTGGTTACACTGGACAGCCACGATGATCCACAAGTTGTACAATATGCATCACCTAACTAATACAAGGTGGTCTTAGAAAGCAAGGTGGTCTTAAAAATGAAGACGGACTTTTTTGGTGTTTTGTGTAACTAGCTCAATGGTTAAAGGATGACTGTAGGTAGGCTACATCTGCATTTTCACAATATCGTAAATCCAATCACCAAATTCAACCATGTTGAATGAACCATGATTCAGTGATTCATGATTGGCAAATCGAAAGATACAATTTGTGAAGAAAAAAAAACGTTTTGAAATAAACTACTAAAATGACACAGTGCACTTGTAAGCGTGACTCTGCTTACCTGTGATGAAGAGGCCCATGCAGCCCAGGGCTAGCCAGGCCAGGTCAGGCTGTGCGTCGTGGTCGGGGCTGGAGAGCCAGAAGTACACGCCGAACGCTGCCGTGCTGATCGTCATGGCGATACCTTTATTACACAGACAACAAGAGACATTAGAGATGGCAATCTGGTAGCCACGCTGTGTGCACTCCTGGTGACGCAACACTTTCAGCGTTGCAACTAGTCAGGTCAAGAGCAATGCAAGTACTTTCTGAGTTCCCGGAAATACAGGAACTCCTCCCACTTTGTTGGTAAGCAAAGAACCATAAGCAAACCAAACTGTTTGGGAAGCAAACCGTTTGGGAAATGTCAATTGCTATGCTCTTGGTCAGACCAAGTCTCGAAGAGATTTGAATGTCGATGATAATCAGGCTAGCAATCTGGCACCCTGGCAATGCATGTGATGTCAAAGTTGTACACTTGGCGGCCATCTTGGCGATGCCTCAGGGCTATTTTGGGCAGCTATATCTCTATATTTTTCCAACTGAGCATGAGCGGCATTTGCTTGCGTGATGATTAGATCAATGACCAATAGACAACTGTCTCTTTTTGCCAAAATGTTGGAGATGGGCAGACACACACCATATAGGCGTTACGAATCGCCCCCGTTCATTTCTATGGACGTGATTCGTCTCATGTAGAATATCTCTGTCTGTGTTGTGTGTGCATATGAGTCAATGTGTGTTTTCCATCCCCTGCAGACAAGACACAAACACTGTGGGCGGACACAGACACGCACACAGGCACACAGGCACACAGGCACACACGCAGTCACACACACAGATGCACACCGACACACAGTTATATTACCTACGGGGAGCCAGGTAACAACAATAGGTTGTATAATATAAGGTTATGATTTAACTGTGGCCATTGTGAGTGTATAAAAAATGTGAATGTCTGGTAAAGGTTTCACGAAATTGTGCAGTGTATTGTGTAAAGCAATGTGAGGAAGTGAACTTATGTGAGTGTGAACTGTTAGCAAAAAGTGTAGAGCTGTTAGTGTACCTGACAGTGTAAGTGTGAAGATGTGATAAAGCTTTTCTTTAAATTGTTGCAGCGCGAGCATGTAAATGAATCTATGGAGAGGGCATCATAGTACAGGACAATGTGAATGTGAATGTGAGCATGTGATTGAGTGTGAGACACGAACAGGTGTCTAACCCAGTGTTTCTCAACAGGGGTGCCAGGGCACCCTGGGGTGCCGCAGGCCTCCCTCAGGGGTGCCGCGGAAACATGGCTGATAAATAAATTATGTAATATAATACATATTTGTCTAAATTGAAGTTAATGTTAGTCAGTGCAATCTTTCATCTGCCATTTACGCACAATAAAGTAAATATAGGTCGCCCCAGTCAGCTGCAACTTTGAATGTAGGTTGTGTGACGTCTCCAAATGTATTACTTTTCTAAGCTTTTGTGGTATCGGATGCGATGCCATGTTACAGCTTGTTGGTTTGGGGTGCCTTGACATTTTTCATGAATTGAAAGTGTGCCTCGCCTAAAAAAAGGTTGAGAAACACTGGTCTAACCTACCTGAGAGGATGAGCAGGATCTTCCTGCCTGCCCGGTCCATCAGCACCGCTGCCAGTGCTGTGAAGACCACCTGGATGGAGGCCACGATCACCGTAGCGATATCACTGCGCTGGAACATGGACATGGAAACACTTTATAATAATGTCAGCTTATAAATCATTAATCATTAATCACCTAATAAATAATTAACAAATGATGAACAAAACATTAGAAAGTGGTTGTAAATGACTAGGAAATGTTATGTTGTTTTATATTGATCAAACATTTACAAATCGTTTGTAAATGAATAAAAAAATACTCTATTAAAAGGTTTGTAAAATCTTGATCATATTTTTAGATATTTTATAAAGTATGAATAAAATGTACTTAATTATAATAAACAAAAAAATGTTAATGTTTTGTTCATCATTAGTTTATTATTTATCAAGTCTTTATATACCAAGTCTTTATAAGCAGACATTATAATAAAGTGTTACCCGCGACATTAACACAACATGAGCACTGAGTAGTATCGCTCACTACTACTGAAACAAGACATTGGCAGGAGCATGGCACTAGAACAAGACACTGACACAACATGAGCAATGTAAAGGCAATACCGCTACACTGACATTGAAAGACAAAATCTGGCAAGAGTAAGGCCATTGGATTTCATTCACAGACAGCGTGTGTAGTATTGCATACAATAAGTACATTGTTCTTCCGAGGGCACCGCTTAAAGGAACACTCTCTTCCAGCAGTAGGATATCCACATCTGCTGGTATGAATGTAGCTACTGTGGATGATTCAATTATTCATTTCAAATAGCCCAATTGATCCAATCATAGTGACATGCACATATTTAAGTGGAAAGAGTTGAGAAATAAAATAATATCATTACCACAGATCTGGTAAAGCTGGTGAACTGAACAAACACTAACAGCACAAAATATTTTTCACTGGTATGCTAAGCTTTACACAACACACTGCGCAATTTCGTGAAACCTGTACCAGACATTCACATTGTATATACACTCACAATGGCCACAGTTAAATCATAACCTTATATTATACAACCTATTGTCTACCTATGACCTGGTCTACTGTAGCATCACACGGTAAGGGATTATACAGTCTTGGACACACACACACACACACACACACACACACACACACACACACACACACACACACACACACACACACATATATATATATACACTGTGTGTGTGTGTGTGTGTGTGTGTGTGTGTGTGTGTGTGTGTGTGTGTGTGTGTGTGTGTGTGTGTGTGTGTGTGTGTGTGTGTGTGTGTGCGTAACTGTGTAGCAAATTGTTGGGGAGGGTTCAACAAAGTGATTCCAACAGATACTATGTGCAGTTAAGCCGTTAGTTGAACCCACCCACACCATTCAGCTTTGTCAATGGTACACTGCCAGTCTATTCATCATGTCATATGTAAACGTCTGGCCTGTCAGGCTATGGATCTCTACCTTGAACTGGGCCTTCTCGAAGATGGACTCTGCGTAGAACATGATGGCATTGATGCCGGTGAGCTGCTGGAAGAGCATCATTGTGATGCCGATGGCCATGGGCTTATACAGCACGGGGTCCTTCAGGTCCGCCCAGCCCAGACTGGTGCCCTACAAACCAATTAACCAATTAGCACTAATTGATTAATTACAATTGAAAAATTGGCTAGTTATCATTACAAAATCAATGAAAATACACTTAATTTATGTTGTACACAGTATAATGCTGGAAAAAAAAGACAAAAGGTTCAATACTACAGTGGGGCATAGCAATTGTCAGGGCGGCATTCGAGGACACGGTGAATACCAGCATGAGTAATAGCAAAGTTAAAAACAATCACAATGCATGGCTCCTTTCCCTATGACAAGGGTTGTGTCACTCACTCAAGAACTAAAACACAGCATACCACAGAGCACGTGCCATTGTGACCACGTGGCTTTTACAGCGCTTTAGTACAGCAGTGTCAGCATTCACAGACAGACAGACACATACACAGAGAAAAGGAAAGGTCTGGTAATGGTGTCTTCACAGTACAGTGTCTCCCTTTCTGCATTCTCAGTGTGTGTGTGTGTGTGTGTGTGTGTGTGTGTGTGTGTGTGTGTTGCTGTACGTATAATATGCCAACTCCATAAATAGTAAAGAGAACATTTATTTCAACCTCATTGGCACATGTGTACAAGTGACAGAGGGCGCTCTACGTATTTGTATCCTATTCTAGCTTCCGTTTCTTCTGCAGCCCTCTTCACCTAATCCTGCATGTCACCCCCTCAAGGCATTAAATAAAGCTTGCCCAAACTTTTTGTTCACAAACTACCACCGCTTTTCCATGTACTATGTAGCATGATTGCTCAAGTTTCAATTCAAGCTGCCTCACCTTAGTGTCAAAATATGCAATGGTGGTACGGTGACAAACAGTGGCCAATTCAATTCAGTAAAATTCTGTTTTCTGCTACCAGTCCGCCTCATTGTCTTGCACAGTGCCTTCTCAGGAACCTCAGTGCCTCCTCTCCCAGGAGGAGGACTACAAGATGTTCAATTCTACTCTATTCTATTCTATTGTTCAGTTAGAATCTACGCTATTCCATTCCATTCCATTCCATCTTCTGCCAGTCTTCCTCACCTGGTCTTGCATGGCGCCCTCTATCCTGGCGCACTCCTCCTCAGGTGATGCCCCCGGCCCCCTCAGGAACCTCAGCGCCTCCTGGGCCTCGGCCCGTCTGCCCTGGGCCAACAGGAAGTGAGGCGTCTCGGGCATGAAGCACATCAGCACCAGCATCAGCGCCGGAGGAACCGAAGAGCAGACGGCCAACCAGCGCCAGCCCAGAAACAAGCCTGGAGAGAGGAGGAGAACAAGAGGAGGAGGAGGAGGAGGTTAGGATGAGGGATTAGGATGAGAAGAGTGGAAGAAGGAGAGAAGGAGAAAGATGCAAGGAAGAGTGGGAGAGTGAGAAAAGGGAGAAGGATAGGGCAGGGGGAGAGGGGGACAAGGAGAGAGGAAGAGGGAGAAGGATGTGAGAAGGGGAGGATATGGAGGAGGAGAAAATGGCGAAGAGAGAGAGAGGGGAGGAGGAGAATGATAAGATGGGGAAAAGGAGGGAGGAGATGGGGAAGATGAGGAGATGGAAGCATAAGGAAGGACAGAAGATAGTAAGGAGCAGGAGAAAGAGGAAAGAAGGGAAAGGGAGACAGGGAAGGGAAATGAGGATGAGGAGTAGAGGAAGAGATAAGGTGATGTTGAGGAGGAAACACAAACCAAAGGAATGATAATCAGTTAGAAGTGATATTCAAATATGCAAATATGCACATTTGTATCTCTGTTCAATTTCCTGTTAAAAAAACAGAATGTGTGCACACCAGTGACACAGTTGCTGGACAAAAAAACGAAGATAACTTAAAGAAAATAATAATTTGGAGCCTAGAACAGTGCTGCAGACTTTATGTATTATTTCCTTCAATTTCCTGTTTTCCCCTTTTTGGGTGAGACAGCAGCAACACGTGAGGCCAAACTAGTGCTTCTATTTTAAAAGCTTGCACGGCACACAGCCATCACTTTACCTAATGCGCTCCTCATCTAGCCTTGCTTCTTCAATTACTAGAGTTACTCTCTCCACCCTGACAACCGCTTAAAGCGGCACTCCACCATTTTTGGATATGTGGTTTTTTTTTACACCCTCCTTTGAGTTTTACCCGTCTCCTGTTTTTCCAGCCGTTCTCTGAGTCTGGTGATGATAGTTCTAGTTCCAAGCTAACATCTATCATTGAACAGTATGGGACCAGATCAGTGTTGCCAGATTGGGCTGTTTCTCGCCCAATTGGGCTGCTTAGGAGGGCCGTGTGCGGGTAAAAATGGATTTTGGAGGAAAAAACGCCCAATTTAGTGCAATAGAAGTCAATAGAATTGGGCGGGATTTAGTGCTTCCAAGCAGGGTTTTAGCATTTTTTGGGCTAGAAATCATCATCATCATCAGCCTCATCTGGCAACCCTGGACCAGATAGCTGCCTGCTGGTGTCATACAATGTAATGCTATACTGTATTATGCTAACTTGGAGGTAGAATGTGTATTGCCAGACTAAGAAACCGGATCGCAGAACAGGGGAAAGCTAAAACCCAATCATTTAAGTCAAGGGGAGGTGGGTGAGCTTATGAGCTTATTGACTGAGCTTGTTGCCAGAAATGGTGAAATGTCGCTTTAACGGAAGAACCAGGATGAAAGAGGCCGAGGACGGCGGCGGAGGCTGTTTGCTTACCTCCGACGTACGCTCCCATGATTCCTGTAACCACCATCAGCTGCACACAGGAGCCCATTGTCCCACGCACGCGCTCATGGGCCATCTCGGAGATGTAGAGCTGTGTAAACAACAGGTTAAGGAGAGATGCTTTTAAAAACAACTCATCTCAGTCATCTACATTTTCTTCGTCATCGTTGTTGTGTCAGGGTATCTCAGTGAAATGACTGAATGATATACAGGAGTCAAAAGAGTTAACTTCTGAATAACAAGTTCTCCCTTATAGGTGAACGGTGAAACATCTTAAAATTGCTACAAGATGTCCAGTTGCTTAGAACTTAATGCTTTTGACACAGGAGTCCATTGTTCAAGGTTGGCACTCGGACAATCTTGGGCCATATAAAGCTTTGTAAACAGGTTAACTCCTTAACGCAGAGCCTCAGTTACAACCTTATTGTCACCAAAATGGTAATGACCAAGTCTTAATGACTCCTTGTATTGTCATAGCATATAATGTTGTTGAGTGTTTTCAGCAACGAGTGAATAGGCCAGTCCACAGGACCATCTGCAGCAAGAGGCTATGGGGATATGGTTAAAGTAGTCATTTCAATGATCTGTGCTGAATTTTTTTGACAAGCTGACTGTTCTATCGCCCAATATACAGTATATCCTTGCTGGAAGATAACAAAATGGGTGTAATTATTTGTTTTAATAACCTTGCATTACTTTTTTCCCCCAAATCTTCACATTTGAGAGTCTCAACTTTTCGTGTTCCATTTTTAAATTGTTGCTTTATGAAGGCATCTCAGTTGTTATAGTTCCTTTTCATGACGGTATTTCAATGACATGATAGGACAACCTACAGCTGTGTTTTCAATTCCATGGGAAGTGAAACCGTGACTTTGATAATGCTGACACAGATCACATGGGGCACACACACAACTACTGAGACCCTTCAGAAAGAAACACGCCAATATCATGCCACACAACATAATGTCACACAAATTAGTCGCAATAACAAGGCAAGATAATGTACAGTATTTGTAATGATCAATGACCAAGAAAAGCCTATCACCAATTAACTCCTTTTGACAGAAAGAGTGCATCATTTTTCTTATCAAAATGATCACTGACAATCACTGCTAAGATTAAAGTGGAAGTCTTTATCTTCTTTTTAATCATATTACCTTGAACAGTCATGGGATTCCGAAGTAGCACATGAAATAGCCCATTGTAGAAAAAAGACTATAGCTCCCTAGAAGGTTCTCTAGCTCCTGCTAAACCTTGTTTACAAAACTTTTTACTGAGAAACAGTAGAGCGGACAGCATTCCTACCAGAAAAGCAAGGTTGAGGCTGTTGGCAAAGAAGAACATTTGACACCTTTTTTATTATTCTTTTGATCTCTTTTATTTTTATCACTTTTTAATGTATTTTTCTATTTAATTCTATTTATTGACTCAGAGGGCCTGCACAAGAGTTCCTATGTGCTTGGACTACTAGTTCATGCACAAATGGCAAATAAAGTACTTTGAACTTTGAACTTTGAAAAGTTCAGCTTGCTTGTTTGGCTTAATCAAACTAGTTCTGTGGCGTGGGTAGCTGCTCAACAACAGAACTTTGCTGGCATTTTGGAGGACAGGACAGGAAATTGAATACTTCTTTATTCTTCGAATAAAAATGGGAATTTGGTGCATTAAGCGACTGCAGATTCAGCAATTTTCAACTTTGGGTGTTATGATGATTCATGTTCAACATCCAAACTTCCTTCGTAGAAATCAAGGCTTTACATATGTCAACATCAAAACTTACAGACGGAAGCTTTGACCCATTCAAGCCTATGGCACCTGCAAAAATGCCTGCTGAATACCTAAGGCCTTTTTGTGAAAAGGTGCCCTCTGCCTGTTAAAATTAAAATATCTCAGCCTCCGAAGCAAATAAAAACATGAAAATCCACAACTACTCCAAATGTTGAAATATTTCAGCTAGAGAGTCAGTATTGGAACTGAAAGGTTGCAGGGTCAAATCCCATTACATCCATGGCTAAACTGCTCATGAGCAAGGCACCTAACCTCACATTGCTCCAGGAACTGTAAACAATACCCGGTACGCAGGGCCGAAAATTGCCTAAAATTGCACAAACATGTTATCCTTAATTCCTAGCTTAATTGTGACACTATCTATGTGAAGTTGTTGTGAGATTTGCCTTCCAGGTGGGGCTACAACAACCAATAGCCGAGGGGCCCCTGGGTCATCTTTAATTCGGCCCTGGTGGTACCTTAATAACTGTATGTCACTTTGGATAAAAGTGTCAACCAAGTGTAATGTAATGTAATCAAAGAAAAGGGGGGCGCACCTTGCATCAATTTTTTTCTTCTTTATTTTGAAGAAAAAAATTGATGCAAGGTGCGCCCCCCTTTTCTTTGATTCTAAGTATTCATTTGGGACAGCACCCTTAAAAGTTATCAAGAAACCTGAGTGAAGCCTGTTACCTACTTAATGTAATGTAATGCAATTTCTCAGACTTACTGGAACGACTAGCGAGGTGACTCCGCTGGCTAGGCCCGTCATGATGCGGCCTAGGTAGAGCATCCAGTGGTTCTGGGCCGCGATGATGATGGTGAAGCCGAAGATGTACGGCATGGCACAGAACATAACGGTCAGCTTTCGGCCGATCTTGTCCACCACCCACCCGGCCAGGAGGCCTCCAATAGCTGCCCCAATGGTCACCACTGACTGTGGGGGAAAGGAAATAACACAAACAAAATCACCGAACCTTAATACTTCTTTATGTCAATAACATTTTGAAGAGGACACCAACGCACAATAGGGTTTCTATCTAAGTGATGGTTATGGGAACCCTGAGGCCCATTCATACCCCTATATTTGGCCAATCACATTAGGTAATTCTGTTCACACGTTGATAGCTTTGTTCCTCCATTTTGCCTTTTACGTTTTGCAGACTTACCCCAAACCAGGAAGCCTCCTCAGCGTCGAGCTGCATGTTTGGGTCGGGGATCCTGCGGAGGTCGGGGATGGCAGGGGAGCTGTATCCCAGCACAAAGCCAAAACTGAGGGGGCCCAGGATGGCTGCAAACGTGGCCAGGTACAGCTTGCCATTTTTCACCTTGCTGCCGAGCAGACAGAGTGGAAGACAAAAACTTAAATATCCTAAACCAGATACTGCTCTATCCTGAAATTTCAGGATACCAAAATGCTTGATGGGCCAGACAGGCCAAATTTGATGTGATTTAATGTCTGAACCGTGCAAAAATGCAATGCCTATGACAGCTTATTATGCCATTTTATCATTATTTGTTTTCTGACTTTGTCATTCCATGTTTTCCAAAATCGAAGTCAGCCACTCAGCAAGCATAACTTACCCTTGACTTTTGCCAAATAGCCTATCTGTCTTCGCACGCACACACACACACACACACACACACACACACACACACACACACACACACACACACACACACACACACAAATAAATAGTCTATCCAAATATCGCACACTGCACTGATTCAAACTCTTTGTCCTTATTTCTTTTCAGAGCTATCACTTCTTCAGGCAACTGGAACTGCTTACTCAGCAGTGCATAGCCTACCCTTACGGAAGGAAAATATATTTTTGAATATATGAAATGAAAATATATTATAATATACTACAATATATTGTTTGCCAATATATCATTTTATATTGTACAGCAGTATATTGCACAATATAAAGTGATATATTTTGCGGTATACGAGAATATAGACATTATTGCCGTTTTCGTATATTGACTTATGTATTGCATTATACTGTGAAATATATTGTTGGATATATGGAATTATATCCCATATAGTATATGACTTATTGATAAATCATATATTGATTTATGTATTGTATTATACTGTACAATATATTGTTGCATATATTGAATTATACCCCATAGTATATGGCTTATTGATGAATCATATATTGATTTATGTATTGCATTATACTGTACAGTATATTACTGCATATATGGAATTATACCCCATAATATATGGCTTATTGATGAAACATGTACTGATTAATGTATTGCATTATACTGTACAGTATATTACTGCATATATTGAATTATATCCCATAATATATGGCTTATTGATGAATCATATATTGATTTATGTATTGCATTATACTGTAAAGTATACTGTTGCATATATTGGATTATATCCCATAGTATGGCTTATTAATTAAATCATATATTGACTTATGTATTGCATTACACTACACAATATACTGTAACGTACTTTATACAAGGCATTTATGAAGTAATGTAATTACAACAATGACCAAACATCAATTCAATTCATTCAACTGTTGACATTGGTTTATTAAAAACATGAAACCAACCGACCCTTTAACACCACCGCTCACACATGCAGAGACAGAGGGGCAGACAGGCAGGGAAACGACTTGACAACGACACCGGCCAACAGGCCAAATGCTGGTGAAACTTGCCTGTGGCCAGTAACAATTTCAGTCTCCCACTTTGGCCAGTAACTTGTACTCAATGAAAAAGCAGAAATATTCTAAAAAAAAAAAAAAAACAAATAAAACAAAAACAAAACAAAACAAAAAACTGTGGCTGTGGCTGGTAAGCGAAATACCTCACATTAAGCACTGGCACGCATGCACACACACACGCACACACACAAACACATACGCGTGCCCGCGCCCACACACACACACACCCGCGCGCGCGCACACACACACACACACACACACCTTCAGATATATTTTTTTTAAAAAAGAAAAGAAAGTGAAGGTGAATTCAGGGGCAGACCGCCCGCAGCCTCAGTCACTCAAGGTCAACAAGAGGGCTCATAGGCCTGTCCATGGACTTCTTTTTCTATTGGTGAAGCAGTTCACAGATTCTTTTATTTAGCGACATCCGGATCTCCCCCATCCTCGCACCTGGATGTGCCTGAGCAACAGCATCTGCAAAAGTAAAGTAAAAAGAATGTTAACTCTCTAACCCATTGAAACTTGAAGGGTATGCCACTAGTTTGGGGCCAAATACACCGTTGGTTCATGAAGGGTTTTATTTTTCATGTTAAGCATTGTGTTACATTCTCATACTCCTTCCTTTCAATAGTCTGAAACAAGTGCCCAACATTGTCCAGCTTTGTAAACCCAGGTCACCACATTTAGCCCAATGAACCCTTGAATGTAACATGTTACATCAGCAAGTTTCACACATTCAATGTGCAGTTAATAATGTAGCTCAAGTAAACTCTAAATCTGGATGTCCTAACCCACTGCCCCTGACCCATCCAGTCCAGACAAACCCCCCCTCCCCCGACAGCTCAGTACCCCCCCCCCCCCCCCCCCCCCCCCACACACACACACCGTCCTACAACCAACCACACCTTCACCCTGCAATAAATAACTAAGTTACATCCATTCCATAATTAACATAAAAATAATAAAAACAGGGATACATTCATGTCTACATATCCCCCTCCCAACTTTTACCCTAGCTTCCATCCCCACCAGCAGTACCAACACTAGCTGCAGAGGTCCATTTTGTCCCACTCAATCTCTCTTATTCCCGGTTTATTCAGTAGCTTGATTGAATGAGGTATAAAGGATTTTTTGAAACGATTATATTTGCACCAAGGGAGTCATGAAACTCCTCCCAAAGTTCAGATAGATGTATTCCCCATTTAGTGCATGATCACCAGCATAGTAAAGGCACAGCAACAGAAAATTAACATTCACTCACACACTTAACCTTAAATAGGCACAAGGATACCCACCAAGCTCATCACTTCTATATCATTGTCAGAATTGTGAGCGAAATCTGGGGGGGAGTTCGGTAGACTGGTGGAACTACAGCATTCTAGCTCGCAGTGGCAGAGCGTCGTAGTGGCACTCTGTGTCTCGTCCCGACAACAGGGAAGATAAGACATTGAAATCGCAGCAGCCAGCATCGTTAACAGTTGCACGTCTGTTCTTGGCACGAAGGCACTCTTTTATGAAGATGATGAAGCGAAGGAAGACTTAAACTCATGCATGTAACTGGCGAGAATGAATTCCGATGAACAAGAATGACTCGCGCATTCGTTTAAGAGTAAACATGAACACCAACATGACTCAATGAATGCAATTGCTGTGAGCAAAGCAAACTCCGAACTATCACAGAGTAGCCGAAGACAACGACGTGTAGGCTACCGTTTTGAAATTCACCAATTTGACGACAAGGCTTCGTTAACCTCTAACAATAGCTCTACAAGAACGGGACAGTGCAGTTAGTTCGTGAGCAAGTTACTCAAAAAAAAAACTATTGATGTTACCACAATGGAAAAACCGAAGCAGCAACAGCTATGCTTTACCAGAAATAATGCAGGACATTGCCTCGTTTTACTTTACTGAAGTGCCCATTTTTAAGCAAGTTAGCGGTGTGCATTTAGATCTTGTCGCACTTCACTTATGCTTTGATTCGATTCCCTTGCGTTAGCCGAGTAAGCTAGGCGGCTAATTAACTGAGGCCTGGCTTTCTAGGCTGACGTTGGGGCTCAGCAGTATTAGCCAGATAGATGTTGCTAACGTTCTCTGACAAGCCAAATAAAGTGGGCTCACCTGAAATTGACCACTACAACCATATAATATCGACCCAAGTATTACGTTTACGTTTTCAAGATGTGTAGAACCAGACCTACTGTCAATGAGAACTACACACCATTTCGACAACGCAAATATCGCTAGTAGTAAGCTTACAATAGCTTGGTAGCGCGGGAAATTCAAAAAAATAACGTATTTCTAGTCCTTGGGGGGGGAAATGAACAAACATCCAACTTCGATAACCACTTGGCTAAACTTTGCACATCAACCACTGTAGACGTTTCAGACTATATGCTTGTGTATTTATGTTAACAAATTAACAAACTTATAACTTTATAACTTACCTCGAGGCGGCTGGTTGGTTTGTGTCACTGTGGTGGGGAGTCTGGCTGGCGACAGTGTGGAGCTAAAATCCGGACCGCGCTCGAGCCGAGACGGCTCTCTCGCCACTTTAGCTTCAGGTTGTGACGACGTGACGTAGGCGCGTCATACGTGATATGAGAGCTGAGATGATTCAATCAGAGACTCCTGTATATTGATCAATATATTATTATATATGGCCATATATGGTCCACCTAAAATGACTTTATAATGTCGAGTAAATGTCCAATGTCGTGCAAAATGTGCTTGCTGAACTAAAAACATCAAGAAATACAGACTGAATAGTGGAATACAGTTTTGTTTTGCCAGCCATATATTTTAAAATATATGGATCAATATATAGTAATATGTTGTTCAATAATATATTGCTATATATTTTCAAATATATGAGCGTGTTGGTGATATATTGTGATATATTTTCTAATGTATTGCAGTATAAATTGTAGTATATTGCAGTATATTTTCCTTCCGTAAGGGTACAGTCTATTTCCTTGCAAGACATTTGCTGACTTCACAGACCACACACTGATATTCAACAGGCATCTCTTCCTCTAAACGAGTGCATTACGCGTGGAGATTTTTTTTAAATCCTTTCATTCATGTACTTACTCCAAGTAAGAGCCGTGTTCCCTATCCCCGTTTTGAGAACCCAGGAGCGGTCTTGACACTTCATCTCTGTCCATTTGCTACAATCTGTGGCTGTCACCAGCGATGTTATAGCCCACTAGTGCGCTAGTGTCTTTCGCTAGAGCTGTTAAGTATCGAAATTGGTCAAAGGCATTCATATCGTGCCTGCCAGAGACACACTGACTCTGTGTTCCCAGACAATAAATTCGTTTACAAAAATCAGCTGATATGCATAACATTGTTACAGCGTTTTCCGGGGTCATTACAGTTTTTCAAAATAAAAGTGTGTACTTTTTATAGCTCAATCAGTTATCTTGAACGAAAAAATAAGAACATGGGCCTACATGGTCTGTCAAATGAGGGAAATTAAGAAATCAATATGTCTGAAATAAATAAACGTGTCTCTAAAACCTTTAGGTCTGTGACTTTTTCCATAGCCTAGGCTACAGGTATTTTGAAGCCTCCATCCGACTCCTTCACCAGCCCAGCCCATGGCCCAGCCCCCAACAGCCAGATGTATTTGGTACGGATCCCCAGATAGTTATTCACACTGGCGCGAATACTGTCCATTGAAATGTGCCCAATCTAATGCCTATCTCTCCACGTATTGCTAGTCGTGACTCGCGAAGACAGCTATCGGAGCCTGATGACGACTCTGAAGTCGTTATGTTGCCATCGCCAACTGTTTTTCGCATAAAATCAAATAAAATATATACTTATAAAAAACCTTTGAACCTGCCTACTATAAGCTACTTGAGTCAGTGTGTCAGCCTTTTTTTGGACAAGGTTACTTTTGGCTTGATTCAGCTCCACCCTAGAATCTTTCATCCTAGTTCTACAGACTCTGCCAGGCCCCTTTGTTAGTTCCCTTGGTGACAATGTAACACAAACTATCCCGGTTAGCGCAAAGCCACCAGCATGGAAGACTTGAATCTTCTAAAGGAATTTGTTTCCTATTCGACAACAGTTGCTGATAATCAGGTTTGTTTAACAACGTGTAGGCCGAGTAAGCGAATTCGATGCAATAGTGTCTACTTCATCCTGATTTGCGCTCTACCTGTCTGTTCGTCGTGGTCTAGGCTAGGCCTATTCCAGGCCTATTCCTCGTGTTCATTAACTACAGTGGGGAAAAAAAATCAAATATGCCCACTTGCAGTATCCGACGCTTAGGGCCTACTATTGAAATGTGAAAGTTAAAACAACTTTAAAAGTCAGAGATGAAAGTCTCATAACACTGTTTAGTTTGTTCCAATGGAGTTCAGATAGGTTTTTTGAAAACTTAATCATGACTCCTGTTATAAATTCGCTTTAGGCTAGGCCTACACACCATAATGACCAAGTTCTAATGTATTACTAAAAGCTCTGTGTAATGTGTAATGTCTGTTTCTGTAATGTCAGAGATGAAAGTCTCATAACACTGTTTAGTTTGTTCCAATGGAGTTCAGATAGGTTTTTTTGAAAACTTAATCATGACTCCTGTTATAAATTTGCTTTAGGCTAGGCCTACACCATAATGGCCAAGTTCTAGTGTATTACTAAAAGCTCTGTGTAATGTGTAATGTCTGTGTAAGAGCCGCTGGTCAACACTCGTGGAGTGTTGAAGTAATACTGTGAAGCCATTATGCCCTATAACCGTATAATATTCAGCTCTGTAGCCCCATAATGCACATTGGTCCACCTGGAGCGCTGTAATAGTCATCCAAAACGTCAGTTTAGTTGGGGTCACTCTGTTATCGAAGAACCAGTGTTATTACGACAGTAAACTAATGTTAACACTGCATTTGTTTACACTGTGTAATCCTCTGTCTCCTCTGTTTTGTTCGAGCAGCAGACACACTTAGAGGATGCTACCCCAAGCATCTTTGGCTCAAGCAGCATCTTCAGATGCACGGGGCCCAAAGCCGAGCGACCAGACCTGAGCTGCGACCTCATCATAAAAAACAGAGTGGAATCACTGTAAGTACACATTTCAAATGTTGAGCCTTTTGAAACCTATCAAGATTCAAGAGTTTATTGTGATTGTCAAAAAGGCAACGAAATTGTAGGCTACTCTAGTCCAGACACAATTTCCTTGCCTCTTTGACAATGACAATAAACTCTTGAATCAAAGTAAAAGCTGCAAGTGCAAGCTAGCCTGGGCCCGCCCATACTACCTGTAACATTGATTGCACAAAGTTTAGTTTCTCGAGAGTAGTCTGGCTGGACAAACTACATATCTACATTTCAAATTTTAACAAGATAGGGGAACCTATCATCAAAATTCCAGCATTTCTAACGGTTTTATGGGGCGTGTTTAAGGCAATGACACACCAGTTAACAGGTGACTGAAGGAATGGGTGGTCTGAGCGATTGTGGCTTAAACCAATTAGTCGAGTGCAGTTATGGAAAATCACCACCCAACCCTAAAAAAAATCTAACAAAAGGTTTCTGAGCTGTTTTGTGTAGTATTAGGTGTCCTTAATAACATACTAAAAGTCTACTCAAATCAGACTTCAGGAAAGGCCTCATTTTCAAGATGGCCGCCACCGGGCCCTTCAAATTACTGTAAGATGACTGTGTGACATAAGATTACTGTGAAATGATCAGGAAAAGTGTTTTTATACATGTTTTGACCATGTAATATTCTAATTACAATATTACCTAATAGATAAGTGGTTCTAAGTACAATTGGATGGTTTTTGTAGGATTTTTTTACAGAAACATTACAACTGCAGGCTGCATGACAAAACACACCCTACTCCGAAACAGCATTTGAAACAAAAGCTTTCTATTAGCTGTTTTGTGTACTATAGGGTGCCCTTAATAGCATAGTAAAAGTCTACCTAAATCTGAATATTACAAAGGTGTAATTTTCAAGAATGGGCATGAAGCTCTTAAATTAGTTAATTGACTTGGCCACAGATTCCACGTGTTTCCTGTAGGCCCTTAACGCACGCCGTTCCACCAGTGCAACGCTGGAATAGTTTCTGAGAACTTCACATCCATAGTACTGCTCCACTATGACAGTGCAAATGGCCTTTAGTAATACATTATGACTTGGGTCATTGCCATTCTGGTAACAGGTAATTCAACATCACACATTTTTGGTGTTGGCAAACAGACAGCTTTTCACAAACTAGTCGATGGGGACTCTACCCTCAAGTCATGTGCCAATTTGTTTTTGATGACAAATCAAGACAGCACCACAATACAGGACCATGGGTCCAAGGCAATGGCAGTGCTGTCTGGTGGTAAGAGTACTGATTCACTTGCTTCTCTGCGTTACCACATCTTTCAGCAGGAAGCTTGTTACCACTAAATTTGTTCTTACCCCAGAACGACTGCCCCGGACTGAATGTTCCTCCAAATTCCACTCACTCAGAACTTACTTTCAGGTCATGACTTGACTTGGAAAGGAAGTTGAGCTGAATCCAGTGAACTGGGGATGGAGACTTGTGGACAACCACTTCCTGCCAGCTATGACCAGAAAGCCTGCTGCCGCTAATAGTCTCATGAAGATGATCCACTGTAACTGCACAAACCCAACGGTGCAGTTGTAAAGCATATAGACTACTACTTGTGGACCATGTCAAGTTGGCAATTGCAATAAGCCTCAGTGGGAGGAAGAATGTGATGATGAGCATTTTTTCAAGGTCATTGAAACAAAAAAGAAATAATAGGAAAGAGCGGCAGAATATACATAAAAATGTTTCTGTTCAACATTCAGGTCAGAATGTAAATATGTTTAAAAAAAAAACAAAAACAAAAAAACAAATATCAAAAAAAAGAAAAAATAAGAAAAAACATTAAACAAACAAAAATAAAAATGGAACAAACAACAACAGAAGAACACACACACACAAGGGTTTGAGTGTACACATGGTGGCCCTGTTTTGACCAATTGTACAGTACCACACAGTCCTATTTCATTTGTTTTATATTAAATTGTACTCCTAATCACATACTTATCAAGCAACTATACTAATTACAATATTACATGATCAAAACAGGTTTGAAACACCACTATTCTTTGTCATTTCAAGTTAATTCTCATGCCGCAGTCCTTTTAAGGGCCTGGCGGCAGCCATCTTGAAAATGAGGCCTTTCCTGAAGTTTGATTTTGGTAGACTTTGAGTATGTTTTTAAGTACATCTGATACAACTGGAAACCACTGAGAAACCTTTTGTTAGAATTTTTTTGGGGTCAACTCATATCTGCACTTGACTAAATAGCATTCGGAAGCATCATGAACGAGAGCTACAGTAGACACACCCTTTGCGTCTCCCTCAAAGAAATGAGTTGACGCTTGTCAGCCAGACCAACATGGAAGCTAGAGTTAGTTAGCCAGAGAAAAGTCACAATAGCCAGGCTAGGCTAGGTGCAAGCACCAGTGGTGCTCACCATCAATTGAATGTGTAATTAAAAAAAACAACTCTCTGTATTCCCACCCCCAGCCTCAAGTCGGGTCATGAAGCCATGTCAAAGTCAGAGTTTGAGAAGGCTGTGGCATGCTTCAACAAGGCAATCACTCTGAAACCTAACGAGGTGTGTGAACTACAGTATGCATTAGTTTCTTTGCTAGACTTCTTCATCAGGAAATACACTGTGCAGAGCAAGGTCAATCCAAATAACCATTCTCCTTGACAGGTTCAATTGCATGCGGATGTTGCAGAGGCTCGCCTTAAACTGAACGATTTTCAGGCTGCCATCAACAGTTACTCTGAGGCTTGCCGTCTCAGTCCAGAAGACAAGACTTTCCTACACCGCCTTGCGTATGTCTACCACCTACAGGTGTATATTGTGCTGATTTTAAGGGGCTTTAGTTTCATCCTTTTAAGGCAGTAATGACCAATCAGTTTGGGAGCATCACATAAGAGTGTTAAGAATGTGAAGGTTAAGTGATAAAGAGTTGTGGGATAATATCTTTAATACTATACTCCTGTTTAACATCCGTCTTTCTTATCCTTGTCCACAGGGCCAGTCTCTGTTTGACAAGGGAATGTTTGTTGGAGCTCTTGAGTCCTTTACCAAAGCATCCGAACTGAGACCTGATTTTAGATCCTATCAGTACAAGAGGTTAGTTTCAAACCACTCATCAAAAAAATATTCAAAAGGTCTTTGGTTTAAAATAAACCATGTCATTGACATTAGTAATAACATGTTTCTAATAGGGGCTGTGTCTTAAAATACTGTATGTCTTAAATATGAATCTATCTATCTATCTATCTATCTATCTATCTATCTATCTATCTATCTATCTATCTATCTATCTATCTATCTATCTATCTATCTATCTATCTATCTATCTATCTATCTATCTATCTATCTATCTATCTACACAACTGAGTTAATTTTTAATTCCACCTCTCATCTTATTCATTCTTTTGTGAGTGTAGCCTGGCATGCCTGACTGCTTTGGGACGCTATAGTGACAGTCTGAAGCTGGTCACCAGGTGGCTTGAAACGGATGAGCAGACAGCCGACCTGTTCGTCCTCAAAGCACGTCTCCACAAGCAACTCAACCAGGTTGGAGACACAAAACATTATTTTTATTTATTTTTTTGTGGTTGTCTTTTTATTATATTTTTTCAAAAATTTACATCAAAGAGGTATCAAAGAGGTAAGACACAAAACATTTTGTCAGTTTACACTATACTGAAAAAAAAGAGTTTGGAACAGATCGCACTGATGACTACTAGTGCTGTTTATGGTATATTTGATAGTGCTCTGATGGAGTGCTGAATTAAAGTGGATTTAGCCTAACTAATGATGTAATGAATATATTGATCACATTTGTATACAGTAACTACGTGCATTGTTAAATGTCCATTTTCTCTCTTTTCGCATTTTGAGACCACGCACGGCACATGCACATATCCCCAATAGAGTTCCCCTTCCACACTCACACAATGCAGCACTGTACAGTACGTGTGCAAGCAGAGCTGTAATTGCACCGCGTCTCCTGCAGATGTCACTGTGCCACCACAGCCTGAAGTCGGCCCTCCGGCTGAACCCCTCTTGTCCAGAGGGCCTGGGCCTGCAGGCGGTGCTGAGGGAGGTCGGGGAGGTGCTGAGGAGGCAGGCCGGCACCAAGGCCCTGGAGGGCAACCTGCAGCAGGCTCTGGTCAGGATCAACTCGGCCGTGCAGTCCTGTCCAGAGGAGCCGTCCTACTACCTGTTCAGGTGGGCACCTTGAACTCCCATGGTGCTTTGTGCTCCACATGCATGGTCAGGCTGTCATCATGCTTTAGCGTATGTATCGCACGCTAGTGCATTCAGCGTGCTGGTGCGACGCATTTTGAAGTTAAAGCGTGCTCCTCAACGCAACGGTAAAGCGCTTTCTTGCACCTTTGACACGTGTCGAGGTTTGCACAGTTTTCCCGCTGGTATGGTAGCCTACTGATGTGTACAAGTCAAGTCAAGTCAAATCAAGTCAAGTGAGTTTTATTGTCAAGTCTGTGATGTTACTAGCCTAGAAATCTAGACGCCCCTATAGGCCGCAAATTGATTGCTGTAGGGGTTTGGCGCGGCCAGGCTATGATGTTACATGTATGTCCACTCAGGGATTCAAATTGAATTTCAGTGAAAACTTGACAATAAGGTTGATGTCATGTCATCATAACGGCAAAAAATTAAGAAATAAGAAAACCTCTGCACACTGTCCATTCCACATGCATTCATTTCATGCATTTAAATGCATGTGAAATGGATAGCAAATGGGACTCTTTGCAAAAAAAATATAATGAAAACCCTGGCCTTGGTTACTTTGTGTATCTAACGCATCTGTGCACTTCTGTATATAGAAGCAAGTGTGCATGCAGCAGAAGCACACTTACTATGTCACAACTGCCAATCTAAGCTTTCCCCTCCACAGGCACTGCAGAGGTAAATTAGCCTGAGGCTAATGAAGTGGCAAAACTCATGTTTGAATTGTACATGGTAGTACAGAATTTAATTTAAATGAATTGAGGAAAAAACAAAGAAGTGTCTGCAGACCAGTAAAGATATGAAATCTGTAATACAGTATTTAAAAAAAACAAAAAACTTTTTTTTCATCTAATAACATTTTTACTGTCACCACAATTTGTTTGCTGCCATTTCCCAGTTTGAGAACATCGGGATCTAAAACCTCGTTTCCACTGCCGGTTTTCTGGTAGGCCTACAGCTCGACACAGTGCAACTTGGCCCGCCATTTTTTGCTTTTTGAATAGGCACGACACAACTCAATCGTAAAGCAAAAAGTGGCGGCCGAGTCACGCTGTGGCAAGCTGTAGGCCTACCAGAAAATCGTCTGTGGAAAAGAGACAAAAATCTGTCTTCAAAAGCGTATACATATGGACATACATACATACATACATAATTCTGCCTTCCCTATACCAGAGGGACATTGCAGCGTCGGCTGAAGGACTTCACCACAGCCATCAAGGATCTAGTGGCCGCCATCGAGCTGTGCGAGGCTCAGCAAGCAAGTGCGGCCGCTGCCACCGCCACTACCTCCGCCTCCGCCACCACCCTGCGTGGACCTGCAGCTTCTTCCACCACCATCGAGCTGTGCGAGGCTCAGCAAGCAAGTGCGGCCGCTGCCACCGCCACCGCCGCTGCCACCTCAGCCTCCACCATCTTGGGTGGACCCGCAGCTTCTCCCTCCTCTTCCACTACCATCGAACCGTGCGGGGCTCAGCAAGCCAGCACCGCTCCCGCCACCGATGTCACCAATTCCACCCGGGGGGGCAAGATCACCCCCGCCTCCTCCTCCTCCTCCTCCGCCGCCGTCAGCCTGGGTGAGATCACCGCCACCCTGGGCAGGGAGACCGACGCTGCCATCTCAGCCACCACCAGCGCCTATTCCTTAGCAGCCACGCCGGACGAGAGGCAGGAAGGAAGTGTGGCGGTACAGGAAGAGGCCCACCTGCAGCTGGTGCTAACCTACAATGACTTTGCGCTGCACTGCTTCTCCCACGGCTGCTACAAGGAGGCGGCCATGCTGCTCAGCAGAGCCATAGAGGACTACAGGGATGAGAGCGGCCTCTTCATCAACAGAGGAGGTGGCCAATTACATCACATACATTACACTGATATTACATATATTGTATTACATGACATTACATTACATTGATGCCTCCACTACACTATAGCGTGGTGGTCTTCACTACTATACAAGGAGGGGGCCATGTCTCTCAGTAGAGCCATAGAGGACTACAGGGACGAGAGCCAAAGATCATGCATTACTGTAATAACCAGTTCATGGCTTGCGACAATAAAACAACTGTTTTGTCCACATACAGCAGGTATCAGTCTGAGTCAATAGATGGTCTTTTTTCCAATAACTGTGTATTGTGTTTGTAGATTGCTTCTTTAAGCAGGGGGACCTGTGCTTTGCTCTGGCTGACTACCAACAGGCTGAGGAGTTGGACCCCCACAACCGAGCCATTCACGCCCGCCTGGCTGTCACCCACAACTCCCTGGGCATGCAGAGCCAAGCCAATAGGTCTCTGACACAACCACCTGCGACATCTCATTCATTTCCAATCAATGGATCAGTAACGTAATAGGAGGAGTTCAGATGCAAAACCCTTTGGAAAATTGTACTTTTCCTGAGAAATCTCAATCAGAAACCCACATAAATGTGGACTGATTTTTCAGTTTACTAAATATATAGAAATCAGCCATTTTTGTAAACTCTTCACAAATGCACTCAGAGGGTTTTGTATGTAAACCGTTCAAATCACATCTTACAGTTTTTCTCGATTGGTTTGGCTAATTTCTCAAAACTGAGATGGCATTCTCAAAAAAAACGGACAAATCCCCAAACCAATTTGCAATTTCCCAAAACAGAATGGCATTTTTCATTACTTTCATCAGATATCAAATGCTTTGTACATGTCTCAAATGTTTAGTACATCTCTGCAGATGGATATGTACAAATACCCTTCAGTTGACACATTCAGCATACATTTAGCACATTTTCCAAATAAATTGACCTTGCTTATCTAAACGAATTAGACAATTCTCAGTCTAATGGTTGCCCTCTCCAAAACACGTCAGCATTATTTCATTGTGTAAGTCATCATATGCAAAGTGGTCTACGCAATTCCCAAAACAGTCAAGGACATCATATTTTAAGAATTTCATTACATAGTAAATTCATGTCAGTGTTCAACATGTCAGATGGTATAGTGACTTTACTAGTTAGTAGAAAATAATTTTACAACCATGTATACTACAGTTTCCTCTGTTATTTGGCTAATTTCATGACACTTTTACAAACGACATTCTGTTTTGAACAATTGCTAGTTGCTTTGGCATTTGTCCATGTTATTAGGGGCCAAGCAGCGAAGCTGGCGAAGGCCCCTATAGTGTTAACTGGTATTCTTATTAGGGGCCAAGCAGCGAAGCTGGCGAAGGCCCCTACTGTTTTAGCTGGTATTCTTCTTATTATTATGTCACCTCTTTCCTCTCCTTAGCAAGTCTATGGCAGCCCATAGAACCGTACGTAGGAAAATGCTGTAAATCGGCACACACATTCGGGCCCGGCTCAGCATTACCCACAGCAATTTATAGGTCCCCAGCCCCAACACTCTAGCGCCACCAACAGGTCAAAGTTGCAGGTACATTTCTGCTTGTAACTTTTGAACCGCTGGGCCAATTTTCATAAACTTGGTATCCCTGGAATCCTTGGGCCAAGACGAATCCAACGCACCCTATGACGTCATTTTCCGCCAGGATAGTTTTCCCGCCATTTTGAATTTTGTTAAATTCAATAAAAATGCTATTTTTCCCGCAATTTTTGACCAATTCGCCCGAATCCTGGTATATAGTATCTCTGGAGGGAGCTACACATGGGGTCTCAAGGAATATTATATATCTTTTATCGTTTTGCCGTGACAGCCAATCAAAATTGTCGTAAAAGTGGTGAAACAGGAAGTGAAGTCATATCTCAGCAACCGTTTGTTGAATTAGGTTGGGATTTTGTACACACATAGTAATCCATCCCATGACCTACCACAAAAAAAATCAGAACCCCAGCTCAAACTCTGTAGCGCCACCAGCAGGTCAAAATTTCAGCTACATTTTTGCCTGTAGCTTTTAATCCATATGCACGATGTAAAATATATTATTATCACTAGAATCCTTGGGCCAAGCCGAATTCAACGCACTATATGAAGTTATGTCAACGCAGAAGGGAAATTCCGCCATTTTGAATTTTGTAAAATTCACTGTAAGTCTATGGTAGCCCATAGAACCGTAGGCAGGAAAATGCTGTAAATTGGCACACACATTCGAGGCAGCCTCAGCATTACCCACAGTGATTTATAGGTCCCCAGCCCCAACACTCTAGCGCCACCAGCAGGTCAAAGTTGCAGGTACATTTCTGCTTGTAACTTTTGAACCGCTGGATCAATTTTCATAAACCTGGTATCCATTTGTGTCATCACAGATACATACACATCACTCTGTAGCGCCACCAGCAGGTCAAAATTTCAGCTACATTTTTGCCTGTAGCTTTTAATCCATATGCACGATGTAAAATATATTATTATCACTAGAATCCTTGGGCCAAGCCGAATTAAACGCACTATATGAAGTTATGTCAACGCAGAAGGGAAATTCCGCCATTTTAAATTTTGTAAAAAACACTGTAAGTCTATGTTAGCCCATAGAACCATACATAAAAAAATGCTGTAAATTGGCACACATATTTGAGGCAGCATCAACATTACCCACAGCGAGTTATAGGTCCCCAGCCCCAATACTCTAGCGCCACCAGCAGGTGAAAGTCGCAGGTACATTTCTGCTTGTAACTTTTGAACCGCTGGGCCAACTTTCATAAACCTGGTATCCCTGGAATCCTTGGGCCAAGACGAATCCAACGCACCCTATGACGTCATTTTCTGCACGGATAGTTTTCCCGCCATTTTGAATTTTGTAAAATTCAATGAAAATGCAATTATTCCTGCATTTTTTGACCATTTCGCCCGAAATTTGGTATATAGTATCTCTGTACTGAGCTTTGTATGGGGTCTCAAGGAATATTAGATATCTTTTATCGTATAGCCGTGACGGCCAATCAAAATTGTTGTAAAAGTGGCAAAACAGGAAGTGAGGTCATATCTCCGCAACCGTTTGTCTCATTCGGCTAGGTTTTTTTTTACACACATAGTAGTCCATCCCATGACCTCCCCAAAAAAAAAAGATCCCCACCTCAAACTCTGTAGCGCCACCAACAGGTGAAAATTCTAGCTACATTTTTGCCTGTAGCTATTACACCATGTGGACAATTTAAAATATATTATTATCACTAGAATCCTTGGGCCAAGCCGAATCCAACGCACTATATAACATTATGTAAACGCAGAAGGGAAATTCCGCCATTTTGAATTTTGTAAAATTCAATAAAATGCTACTTGTCACACATTTTTTTGTCAGAATGACCAGCAAAAAGGTACACATCATCTTCAGACTGATAGGCATTAGGGTATCCAAATAATTTTGATACCTCTTATCGTTTGGAGGTGATAGCCAATCAAAATTGTCTAAAAGTGGCAAAACAGGAAGTGAGGTCATATCTCAGCAACCGTTTGTCAGATTCTTTTAGCTATTTTTTGCACACATACTAGTCAATCCCATGACCTCCCACAAAAAAATCCAGATTCCCAGCTCAAACTCTCTAGCGCCACCAACAGGTAACAGGAAGTGAGCTTATATTTGTCAGCCCTTTAAGGGACTCAAAATAAAGTTGGTTCATGTGAGCACACTCCCCTCCAAGGAATGCACACCAACATTGGCGAGATTTGGGCCAAAGGGGGCGCTGCAGTTCCTTCTGTTGCCGTGGCGACTTTGGCAAGTTTACTGCTTGGCCCCGCATTGCTGCTTGCAGCTATATTTATTATTCTTTTCTTTTGTCCTCCCTGCAGTCTGCCGGTGCCGTGGTCCTGAATTAACAACTTCCTACTTTTATTCTTAATTATTCTATTTATTTATTAGGGGCCAAGCAGCGAAGCTGGCGAAGGCCCCTATAGAGTTAGTAGGTTTTCTTCATTATTATTAGGGGCCAAGCAGCGAAGCTGGCGAAGGCCCCTAGTGTTTTAGTTCCCTCATTGACTCCAGTCAAAATTCTTCTCCCTCTGCAAGTCTATGGCAGCCCATAGAACCCTACATAGGAAAGTTATGAAAATTGGCACACATATTCGAGGCAGAATCAACATTACCCGCAGCGATTTATAGGACCCCAGCCCCAACGCTCTAGCGCCACCAGCAGGTCAAAGTTGCAGGTACATTTCTGCTTGTAACTTTTGAATCGCTGGTCCAATTTTCAAAAACTTTGTATTCCTGGAATCCTTGGCCCAGAACAAATCCGAGAACTAGTGATGATATTGTACCCTGCGTGTATAGTTTTCCCGCAAATTAGAATTTTGTGAAATTCAATAAAAATGCTATTTTTCCCGCAATGTTTGACCAATTTGCCCGAAACTCGGTATATAGTATCTCTGCACTGAGCTACACATGGGGTCTCAAGGAATATTGGATATCTTTTATCGTTTAGCCGTGACAGCCAATCAAAATTGTCGTAAAAGTGGCAAAACAGGAAGTGAGGTCATATCTCAGCAACCGTTTGTCGAATTAGGCTGGGATTTTCTACACACATAGTAGTCCATCCCATGACCTACCACAAAAAAAATCAGATCTCCAGCTCAAACTCTGTAGCGCCACCAGCAGGTCAAACTTTTAGCTACATTTTTGCCTGTAGCTTTTAAACCATATGCACGATGTAAAATATATTATTATCACTAGAATCCTTGGGCAAAGCCGAATTCAACGCACTATATGAAGTTATGTCAACGCAGAAGGGAAATTCCGCCATTTTGAATTTTGTAAAATTCACTGTAAGTCTATGGTAGCCCATAGAACCATACATAGAAAAATGCTGTAAATTGGCACACATATTTGAGGCAGCATCAACATTACCCACAGCGAGTTATAGGTCCCCAGCCCCAATACTCTAGCGCCACCAGCAGGTGAAAGTCGCAGGTACATTTCTGCTTGTAACTTTTGAACCGCTGGGCCAATTTTCATAAACCTGGTATCCCTGGAATCCTTGGGCCACGACGAATCCAACGCACCATATGACGTCATTCTGCCTGGATAGTTTTCCCGCCATTTTAAATTTTGTAAAATTCAATAAAAATGCTATTTTTCCCGCAATTTTTGAACATTTCGCCCGAAATTCGGTTTATTGTATCTCTGTACTGAGGTTTGTATGGGGTCTCAAGAAATATTAGATATCTTAAATCGTTTAGCCTTGACAGCCAATCAAAATTGTCGTAAAAGTGGCAAAACAGGAAGTGAGGTCATATCTCAGCAACCGTTTGTCGAATTAGGCTAGGATTTTTTACACACATAGTAGTCCATCCCATGGCCCACCACAAAGAAAATTATACCCCCAGCTCAAACTCTGTAGCGCCACCAACAGGTCAAATTTTTAGCTACATTTTTTGCCTGTAGCTTTTACACCGTATGCCTAATTTTGAAAATAATACTATCAATAGAATCCTTGGGCCAAGCCGAATCCAACGCACTATATGACTTCATGTCAACCGGAAGAAAAAAGTCTGCCATTTTGAATTTTGTGAAATTCAATAAAAATACTACTTGTCCTAAAATTTTGGTCAGAATGCCCTACAAAAGGGTACACTTCATCTTGGCACTGATTTTCTTTGGGGTATTCAAAGATTTTTTGATACCTCTTATCGTTTGAGGGTGACAGCCAATCAAAATTGTGGTAAAAGTGGTGAAACAGGAAGTGAGGTCATACCTCAGCAATCGTTTGTCAAATTCTGTTAGGATTTTCTGCACACATACTAGTCCATCCCATGACCTCCCACAAAAAAATCCAGACCCCAAGCTCAAACTCTCTAGCGCCACCAACAGGTAACAGGAAATGAGCTCATATCTCTGCAGCTCTTCAACGGATTCAAACTAAACTTGGTTCATGTGATCACACTCCCCTCCGAGGAATGCACACCAACATTGCCAACATTTTGGGCCAAAGGGGGCACTGCAGCTCCTTTTGTTGCCGTGGCGACTTTGGCAACTTTACTGCTTGGCCCCGCATTGCTGCTTGCAGCTATATTTAGGGGCCAAGCAGCGAAGCTGGCGAAGGCCCCTATAGAGTTAGTAGGTTTTCTTCATTATTATTCTCTAGTCACCATTCCTATCCCTCTGCAAGTCTATGGCAGCCCATAGAACCGTAGGCAGGAAAATGCTGTAAATTGGCACACACATTCGGGCCCGGCTCAGCATTACCCACAGCAATTTATAGGACCCCAGCCCCAACGCTCTAGCGCCACCAGCAGGTCAAAGTTGCAGGTACATTTCTGCTTGTAACTTTTGAACCGCTTGGCCAATTTTCATAAACTTGGTATCCCTGGAATCCTTGAGCCAAGACGAATCCAACGCACCCTATGACGTCATTTTCCGCCAGGATAGTTTTCCCGCCATTTTGAATTTTGTAAAATTCAATAAAAATGTTAATTTTCCCACAATTTTTTACCAATTCGCCCGAAACTTGGTTTATAGTATCTGTGGACTGAGTTACACATGGGGTCTCAAGGAATATTGGATATCTTTTATCGTTTAGCCGTGACAGCCAATCAAAACTGTTGTAAAAGTGGTGAAACAGGAAGTGAGGTCATATCTCAGCAACCGTTTGTTGAATTGGGCTGGGATTTTGTACACACATAGTAGTCCATCCCATGACCTACCACAAAAAAAATCGAATCCCCAGCTCAAACTCTGTAGCGCCACCAGCAGGTCAAAATTTTAGCTACATTTTTGCCTGTATCTTTTGAACCGTATCCCAATTTTCAAAATATTGGTACACAGGTCATCCTCACACCATGTTGCACCCAGGTATGGATTTTCATAACGATTGAAAAAACTATCAGCTCACAGCAGCCATTCAAAATTGTGGAAAGAATGGAGGGATTTTTTCTCATCTCTCTGTCTCCTCTGCTCCCCTTGCGCACGTTCACTGACACCATTCTCGGCAGGGGGTCAAGCCCCACTGCCCCAGCCCCTGCACCCCACCCCCCACTCCCTCCTCACACACACACAGACAGACAGAGGGAGAGGGAGAGGGAGAGCAAGAGGGAGAAGGAGAAGGAGAGGGAGAGGCACAGAGAGGGAAGAAGGGAGGGAGGGAGGGAGAGGGAGGGGGGAGAGGAAAGAATTTTTAACACCTCTTGTCGTTTGCCGGTGACAGCCAATCAAAATTGTCATAAAGGTGGCAAAACAGGAAGTGAGGTCATATCTCAGCAACCGTTAGTCAATTTCTGTTAGGATTTTTTGCACAAATTCTAGTCCATCCCATGACCTCCCACAAAAAAATCCAGACCCCAAGCTCTCTAGCGCCACCAACAGGTAACAGGAAGTGAGCTCATATCTCGGCAGCTCTTCAACGGATTCAAACTAAACTTGGTTTACGTGATCACACTCTCGTCCAAGGAATGCACACCAACATTGGCGAGATTTGGACCAAAGGGGGCGCTGCAGTTCCTTCTGTTGCCGTGGCGGCTCTGGCAAGTTTACTGCTTGGCCCCGCATTGCTGCTTGCAGCTATATTTATTATTATTATGTCACCTCTTTCCTCTCCTTAGCAAGTCTATGGCAGCCCATAGAACCGTAGGTAGGAAAATGCTGTAAATCGGCACACACATTCGGGCCCAGCTCAGCATTACCCACAGCAATTTATAGGGCCCCACCCCCAACCCGCTAGCGCCACCAGCAGGTCAAAGTTGCAGGTACATTTCTGCTTGTAACTTTTGAACCGCTTGGCCAATTTTCATAAACTTGGTATCCTTGGAATCCTTGAGTCAAGACGAATCCAACGCACCATGTGACGTCATTTTCCGCCAGGATAGTTTTCCCGCCATTTTGAATTTTGTGAAATTCAATAAAAATGTTAATTTTCCGTCAATTTTTGACCAATTTGCCCGAAACTCGGTATATAGTATCTCTGGACTGAGTTACACATGGGGTCTCAAGGAATATTGGATATCTTTTATCGTTTAGCCGTGACAGCCAATCAAAAATGTCGTAAAAGTGGCAAAACAGGAAGTGAGGTCATATCTCAGAAACCGTTTGTCGAATTAGGGTAGGAATTTGTACACACATAGTAGTCCATCCCATGACCTACCACGAAAAAAATCAGATCCCCAGCTCAAACTCTGTAGCGCCACCAGCAGGTCAAAATTTTAGCTACATTTTTGCCTGTAGCTTTTGAACCGTACTTCCAATTTTCAAAATATTGGTACAGAGGTCATCCTCACACTATGTTGCACCCAGGTATGGATTTTCGTAACGATTGAAAAAACTATCAGCTCACAGCAACCATTCAAAATTGTGGAAAGAATGGAGGGATTTTTTCTCATCTCTCTGTCCCCTCTGGCACCGGCTGCGCACGTTCACTGACACCATTCTCGGCAGGGGGCCTGGACACACAAGAGACGAGAGCTTATGTGTGTGCGTAGTTCTGCTATTGCTTTAAAGTCTCAACAAAAGCCCCACTGCCCCAGCCCCTGCAGTCTCTGTTCAAACTAAACTTGGTTCACATGATCACCTTCCCCTCCAAAGACTGCACACCAACATTGGTGAGATTTGGCCTAAAGGGGGCGCTGCAGTTAATTTTGTTGCAGTGGCGACTTGGGCAAGTTTACTGCTTGGCCCCGCATTGCTGCTTGCAGCTATATTTAGGGGCCAAGCAGCGAAGCTGGCGAAGGCCCCTACTGTTTTAGCTGGTATTCTTATTATTATTATGTCACCTCTTTCCTCTCCTTAGCAAGTCTATGGCAGCCCATAGAACCGTAGGCAGGAAAATGCTGTAAATTGGCACACACATTCTGGGCAGACTCAGCATCACCCACAGCGATTTATAGGTCCCCAGCCCCAACACTCTAGCGCCACCAGCAGGTCAAAGTTGCAGGTACATTTCTGCTTGTAACTTTTGAACCGCCGGGCCAATTTTCATAAACTTGGTATCCCTGGAATCCTTGGACCAAGACGAATCCAACGCACCCTATGACGTCATTTTCCGCCAGGATAGTTTTCCCGCCATTTTGAATTTTGTAAAATTCAATAAAAATGTTAATTTTCCCGCAATTTTTGACCAATTCGCCCGAAACTTGGTATATAGTATCTCTGGACTGAGCTACACATGGGGTCTCAAGAAATATTGGATATCTTTTATCGTTTAGCCGTGACAGCCAATCAAAATTGTCGTAAAAGTGGTGAAACAGGAAGTGAGGTCATATCTCAGCAACCGTTTGTCGAATTAGACTGGGATTTCGTATACACATAGTAGTCTAGCCCATGACCTACCACAAAAAAAATCAGATCCCCAGCTCAAACTCTGTAGCGCCACCAACAGGTCAAAATTTTAGCTACATTTTTGCCTGTAGCTTTTGAACCATACTCCCAATTTTCAAAATATTGGTACACAGGTCATCTTCACACTATGTTGCACCCTGGTATGGATTTTCGTAACGATTGAAAAAACTATCAGCTCACAGCAGCCATTCAAAATTGTGGAAAGAATGGAGGGATTTTTTCTCATCTCTCTGTCCCCTCTGCCCCCCTTGCGCACGTTCACTGACACCATTCTCGGCAGGGGGTCAAGCCCCTCTGCCCCAGCCCCTGCACCCCACCCCCCACCCCCTCCTCACACACACACAGACAGACAGAGGGAGAGGGAGAGGGAGAGGGAGGGGGGAGAGGGAGAGGGAGAGGGAGAAGGACAGAGAGGGAAGAAGGGAGGGAGGGAGGGAGAGGGAGGGGGGAGAGGAAAGAATTTTGAACACCTCTTGTCGTTTGCCGGTGACAGCCAATCAAAATTGTCATAAAGGTGGCAAAACAGGAAGTGAGGTCATATCTCAGCAACCGTTAGTCAATTTCTGTTAGGATTTTTTGCACACATTCTAGTCCATCCCATGACCTCCCACAACAGATCCAGACCCCAAGCTCTCTAGTGCCACCAACAGGTAACAGGAAGTGAGCTCATATCTCGGCAGCTCTTCAACGGATTCAAACTAAACTTGGTTTACGTGATCACACTCTCGTCCAAGGAATGCACACCAACATTGGCGAGATTTGGACCAAAGGGGCCGCTGCAGTTCCTTCTGTTGCCGTAGCGGCTCTGGCAAGTTTACTGCTTGGCCCCGCATTGCTGCTTGCAGCTATATTTATTATTATTACGTAGACATCTTTCCTCTCCTTAGCAAGTCTATGGCAGCCCATAGAACCGTAGGTAGGAAAATGCTGTAAATCGGCACACACATTCGGGCCAGTCTCAGCATTACCAACAGCAATTTATAGGACCCCAGCCCCAACACTCTAGCGCCACCAGCAGGTCAAAGTTGCAGGTACATTTCTGCTTGTAACTTTTGAACCGCTGGGCCAATTTTCATAAACTTGATATCCCTGGAATCCTTGGGCCAAGACGAATCCAACGCACCCTATGACGTCATTTTCCGCCAGGATAGTTTTCCCGCCATTTTGAATTTTGTAAAATTCAATAAAAATGCTATTTTTCCCGCAATTTTTGACCAATTCGCCCGAAACTCGGTATATAGTATCTCTGGACTGAGCTACACATGGGGTCTCAAGAAATATTGGATATCTTTTATCGTTTAGCCGTGACAGCCAATCAAAATTGTCGTAAAAATGGCAAAACAGGAAGTGAGGTCATATCTCAGCAACCGTTTGTTGAATTAGGTTGGGATTTTGTACACACATAATAGTCCATCCCATGACCTACCACAAAAAAAATCAGAACCCCAGCTCAAACTCTGTAGCGCCACCAGCAGGTCAAAATTTTAGCTACATTTTTGCCTGTAGCTTTTAAACCATATGCACGATGTAAAATATATTATTATCACTAGAATCCTTGGGCCAAGCTGAATTCAACGCACTATATGAAGTTATGTCAACGCAGAAGGGAAATTCCGCCATTTTGAATTTTGTAAAATTCACTGTAAGTCTATGGTATCCCATAGAACCATACATAGAAAAATGCTGTAAATTGGCACACATATTTGAGGCAGCATCAACATTACCCACAGCGAGTTATAGGTTCCCAGCCCCAATACTCTAGCGCCACCAGCAGGTGAAAGTCGCAGGTACATTTCTGCTTGTAACTTTTGAACCGATGGGCCAATTTTCATAAACCTGGTATCGCTGGAATCCTTGGGCCAAGACGAATCCAACGCGCCCTATGACGTCAATTTTTGCCTGGATAGGTTTCCCGCCATTTTGAACTTTGTAAAATTCAATAAAAATGCTATTTTCCCCGCAATTTTTGACCATTTCTCCCGAAATTCAGTATATTGTATCTCTGTACTGAGGTTTGTATGGGGTCTCAAGGAATATTGGATATCTTTTATCGTTTAGCCGTGACAGCCAATCAAAATTGTTGTAAAAGTGGCAAAACAGGAAGTGAGGTCATATCTCAGCAACCCTTTGTCGGTTTCGGCTAGGATTTTTTACACACATAGATGTCCATCCTATGACCTACTGAAAAAAAATTCAGACCCCCAGCTCAAACTCTGTAGCGCCACCAACAGGTCAACATTTTAGCTACATTTTTGCCTGTAGCTATTAAACCATGTGCACAATGTAAAATATATTATTATCACTAGAATCCTTGGGCCAAGCCGAATCCAACGCACTATATAACGTTATGTAAACGCAGAAGGGAAATACCGCCATTTTGAATTTTGCGCTGCAGTTCCTTCTGTTGCCGTGGCGACTTTGGCAAGTTTACTGCTTGGCCCCGCATTGCTGCTTGCAGCTATATTTTTGAGAATGTTATGTCTGTTTTGAGAAATGAGCCAAAACCATGAGAAACCTGTGATATATGGGCATTACTTTCTGTATATGAATTTACAGTAAAGACAGTTACTGATAAATGTCCTTGGTAAATTATCCGTGTTGTCAAACTTCAATAGTTTCACTCACTTCATTTTTATACATAGTCAAAATCTGTTCGCTGAACGTAGATAAAACACCTAACCATTTTGACTGGCAGTGCTTACACAATGGCAAAGGGACAATGTATTTTGGGGGTACCGATGATATATGTGGGGAAGAAATTTAGTTTTGACACATGGGTAAACTCTTTTTGGGGTGATATGAGCGAGTGATGAGGATCCATGTAGTTATGCTGAACCATCCAGTTTATTTTGACAGAAGGACTAAATGAATGCAAATGAGCCAAATCAATTGAGAAGGATCTATGCCATTTTGATGGTACTGACTATTTATATGTGAGACGGTTTAGTGCTGATGCAAGAATGAGGTGTTTTGGGAGGTATCTGACATTTTGCTAGTTATCTGAACAGTTGTGCAGAAGTGTAAGAATGTTTGGTCAAATGACCCAATGGTTATAGGAATGTCATCTCTGTTTCAAGAAATGAGCCAAACCAATCGAGAAAAACTGTATGAAACTATAATAAACAATGGCAGTCAACACAGGAAAGGTAGCCGGCTGCTGCCGCATGATCTCTCATTCAATGCGAAAGGGCATTCTGTGTTCTCATATCCTCAGACAATTCCAGGAGGCTTTGGAGCACTTTTCTCAAGCTGTCAAGTACAACCCTGGGGTCAGCCAGTACTACGAGAACCGAGGCCGAATCTACAACCGAGAGCAGAAGCTGGAGGAGGCCAAGGAGGACGCCATTCACGCCATTCTGCTGGATCCCACCAATCGGCAGGCAGGTCTTTAGCATGTGGCTTGGCAGTACACCAGCAGAACAGCCAATGGTGAACTAGCATAGAACATTTAAAACGTTCCAAGTTCCACCAACCTATTTCAGACAGCTTCTTGCATATTTGCATATTTTCCTGTGAACTTCAAGTAACCATTTGGCAAAATTATAGGACAAATAAATAAGGGGTCAGTGTGGAGGGTTGTGACAATCTTTGGGAACCAAACTTTGAGGAACCAAATTTTGCCCTTACCAGTATGGCCATGCAAAGTGCATGAAGTCATAATGTGTTACTAGACGCTCATAGTCTTTGTAGTGTAGTGTCATAGTAAATAGTTCCGGCCCTGCCGTGGTCTAACGGTAGGGCACTGGGTTACAGCACTGGCGACCATCTGTCTCTCCCTACTCATTTCCTGTCTCTCCTCAACTGTCCTGTCAAAAATAAATACAATGCCTTAAAGGGACACTGTGTAAGATTTTTTGTTGTTTATTTCCAGAAGCCATGCTGCCCATTCACTTATGTTACCTTTTTCATGAATACTTACCACCAGCATCAAATTCTAAGTATTCATTATGACTGGAAAAATTGCACTTTTCATACATGAAAAGGGGGATCTTCTCCATAGTCCGCCATTTTGAATTTCCAAAAATAGCCATTTTTAGCTGCACCAATGACTGTACTTGGACCATACTTGAAAATATTTCTTTAATACTAAGTAAACTTTCATGTAAAGATCAAATTTGGCAACAGGCAGCCCAGTTTCAATGAGCAGCATAGTTGCAGTACCTTTTTTGACCATTTCCTGCACAGTGTCCCTTTAAATATAAATGGTTCTATGGTAGGGAAGTCTCCTCAGTGTCTATTTGACTGGTGGAGCAGTGGGCATTATGAGTCTACCATAATAAAATGCCACATCTTCTGGTCTTGGTCTAGGTGGAGGCCCTTCTGCTGAGTCTGTTCCCAGGATCCTCTCTGTCCCAGGTCCTGCGCTGTGATATGGTCCAGACACTGCGCTCGCAGCTCGCCGCCCGAATTGATGCCTCTAAACAGACAGTAACTCCTGTTTCGAGGTAAATCAAGTCAGCGACCTTGCGTGCACATTGCAGAGAGAGTTTGTTTTAAAGGACAGCACGAGAAGGTTTCCATACTGCCTGAAAAGTGGTCCACACATTTTCCAGGCCTAGTATTCTGAAGACAATGTGAATATTCAGTGCAAAGGCTCAATTCAGAAGAAGAAGTAGTAGTAGTAGTAGTAGTAGTAGTAGTAGTAGTAGCAGTAGATGCAGTGGTGAAATATTCCTGAAGGTGATTACAGCACAGCAACATACATCTACAAATAAGATACACATACTGTATACTACATTGTACATGCATACATAGATACAGTGCACAGTATATACTGTACAATGCATGCAGCATACATACAACTTACATTACCCATACATCAAGTACATAAATACATACATACAGGCATATGCATACAAACGGTACAAGGGTGAAGGTCAGGTGGAGTAATCGCATTTAATCCCCATTAATTAATTAGTAATTGGCGGTTGTTATGCTGCAATGAATATGCTTTTCACCTAGATAGTCCACGAAAAACAAACAGAAAAAATCTGCAGAATAGTGGCACTGGCTGTTGTTGCGCTGCCCTGACATGTGCTACCACATCAATGACCCACATACAGTAACACCTTGGTGTTGTGTTGTGTGTGATGTGATGTGCTTTTTCTAGACTAGCTGATTCGCTGGAGGGATTGAAGATTCTGGATGGGACCGAGTGCCAATCAGAAGGGATTCGCGGTGACTCAGTCAATGTAGACCAGCAAGCAGATGCCTCGAAAGCGTGAGGTGGAGACTCGACACATGGCTATGCAAGACAACAACAACAACAACAACAACAACATCATCAACAACAACAATACAGGCAACCCAATAAAAGGCGAGTGCACAGCTGAAATGAATTACTGAATTCACACACTGCCCGCCAAACACTGCACAGACATACTACGAAGGCCTTCTTTTTTCTCACAGGTTTAGTGACGAGGCGTTAAGTACTACTTTATGGAAGCCTGTGTCTGTTTCTCATTAGAGTTAATGAGATTTTTCTAAATGGGGTTTGGGGTTTTTCTGAAGTTACTGTACTGTAATGATTTAAGTATGAGGAGGTATTTTTTTTCTAATGATTGAAACCACTAGTATAACGGCACATACTGTACTTAGTTTCTCGCCCCCCTCTTTTTGTAAGAATTGATTTGTGTCCGCATGCTTATTTGACAGCGTATTTAATGGCTGATAATGTTGGGTTTGTTATGGGGCTTCTTAAAAGTTAAGAGCCGCCATCATTTTAGATTACTGCCTACAATACGGGACGTTTGGCTCATGGCATACATAGTTCTTTGTACACAGTAAATATTATGCACTAGAAGTATTTTACAAAGCAGTAGACTTTTACAATAACACTAAAGTTTGTTATCAGGAAGTACTATTTTTAAAGGCCTTTAAAATATATATGTGTGTAGGCCTACTTTGTGAAGTAAATAAACCTTCTACTTGCAAAATAATTACTTAAGAGCATTTTGTGTGATAGAGCTATTTGCAAGCAGGGGGGAGGTAGAAATGGTGTGTCCTTTCACCATAGTCTGTTATGGGCCCATGTGAAGATCTCACCTCCACCCACAGCGCTACCCTCTCCCTGCCACCCATAAAGCTCCAGTCAATTTACATTGAGCTCCACGTTACACCTGGGTCGGGTCTTCTGGGAGGAAGTTATTCTTGTAGCCAGACGACTGGCCAGTCAGCCAACGGGGAGGCAAACAATGACACATTACATTCAAGGGTGCCGGAACGAGTTTTAAAGTGGTGTTGCATTTTTTTTCTTGATTCTTTCTGTCTTAACAGTGTTACTGCTGTTGCACTCCACTCATTTGTCTGCAGTAAAAGTTGAGGAAGCCTCATTTAGGGAGCCCGAAAGTGGGGATGTCAATCAATGCACCACTGCATTCCCCTTTCTGGCACCTATTACATTCCAGCAGATTACACATCACAGCCAAATGTGAGCGATTGGGTTAAATTCGTACGCACATTTTGAACTTCGACAGAGTTCACCCCATCCACAAGAAATGGTTTCTCTGTTTAGTCGATCCAGATCTTCTGTGCGAATGAAATTAGTATAAGGATCTGGTTAGACGGACCAGACTACCCCAGCGCCACCACTCTCATCTGTTTATGACACATTGAACCACTAGAGGCTCCAGATGAAAGCAACATGGTCCACTTTATGACGGCAAACCAGCACGGATAAGTGTGGTGTCTAAGTCAGAGACACTCACTCATACCACTATGGATGCTTGTGGAGCCTGTCTGGTTGAATGGTGGGGCGACTTGTAATGCCATACATGCAGTTTGTGGGTGTGAATGATGTCCATTTGCCCCTGAAAACGCATATGGGCTTTTTGAAGTATACAATAAAATGTTCTTCCCCTAAAAGATAAAAAAAAAAAGAAAACAGAATTCAACACAAACATGCATCTCATAACTCAGACGTCCCATTATGTTTCATTAATTAGAACCACAGGTTAGTTGCCGTTTCAAAAAGTTGCAATTTCACAGCCACAGCCAGCCACATAAGACGTTGTTCCACATACAACCCAGCTGTGCCGTGCCGTGCTGTGTTGTGTTGAGCTGAGTAGTGCTGAGTGGTACTGTCAAACCAGCCCGGTTTGTGTTTCCATTACAAACCGTGTTACCCAGAGTATGGTTGGAATTACGTTTTTGGCGTTGTCATGTAGCATTACTTTACGTAGGCTAGTTGAGGCCGACAGATATCTCAGCTATTGAAGTAGGCTATAAATAGTTTCAGCGACATATTTGGATACTGCAATGTTGATTTCTGACTTCGATCTTAAATATCAAAGTAATTCACTTTCAAACTAAAGAGCATTCCAAGACATTTGATCTGGTGGACGCCTTGATTATTTTTTTACATTACCGGTCAGGACGAGCTGACACAGATTCTGGGTAGTAAGCTGCGAAAGACCCGCTTATTTCGCTTCAGCGGACCGGCTGGTTTTCAACCTGAGTTTAGCTGTGTTGTGTCTCGTCGAAAAGCAAAAAGTGGCGACTGAGTCGCGCTGTGTCGAGCTGTACCGGGTAGAAAACTGCCAGTGGAAAAGAGCCTATAAAGCAGGGGTGTCAAACTCAAATTGACTGAGGGCCAAAATCAAAATCTGGAACGAAGTCGCGGGCCAAACTCAACAATTAATTTCAAAAAATGGACTAAAATTGTGCATGGATGCACCTCATACTCATAGTTAAATTTCACATACACTCTTTCCCATCATATTTCTCAGTTCAAATGTGTCTGCACATACTGTGACACAGCAAATTTCATGTTCAAATTTTGTCACTCTATACATTAATGGTGTATGTGTGACAACTTTGAAATGATCTCGCGGGCCGAATAAAATGGCTCCGCGGGCCAAATTTGCCCCCCGGGCCTGAGTTTGACACCCCTGCTATAAAGCATGCTAGATGAAGCTGAGAAAGGGGAGTGGAAAAGAAATGAGACAATATGTCACTTGATGTCAGTCGGTGTGTGTGTGTGTGTGTGTGTGTGTGTGTGTGTGTGTGTGTGTGTGTGTGTGTGTGTGTGTGTGTGTGTGTGTGTGTGCGTGTGTGCGTGTGTGTGTGTGCGTGTGTGTACTCACATAACTCACCATGTAGGGACCCAAATGTCCCCACTGAGATAGATCTCCCTTGTGGGAATGAAATTGTGTGTGTGTGTGTGTGTGTGTGTGTGTGTGTGTGTGTGTGCGCGCGTGTGTGTGTGTGTGTGTGTGTGTGTGTGTGTGTGTGTGTGTGTGTGTGTGTGTGTGCGTGCGCGCATGCACGTGTGCGTTTGCGTGTGCATGTGCATGTGCATGTGGGTGCATGCGTGTATGCATGTGCGTATGTGTGTGTGTGTGTGTACTGTATGTGTCTCCACTTCAGACTTTGTTTTGAACTGGACTGGGGAGAGAGTGAGTCTCCCCTCTTTCAGCAAGGCCACAGCTGCCAGTGTCTCCGCAGTCCACAGCAATTGGCCTGACAGCTGATGGCCAGCAGCTGATCGAGTCTCAGCCCTGCTCTGCACTGCACTGCTCTGCACCCAGGGACGGACGAGCGCACAGGCTAGATATGGCTGCAGCCTAGGGGCCCCCACAGGCTAGATATGGCTGCAGCCTAGGGGGCCCCACAGGCTAGATATGGCTGCAGCCTAGGGGCCCCCACAGGCTAGATATGGCTGCAGCCTAGGGGCCCTCACCTACCAGGGCCTCCCTGATCGGCTAAAAGAGAAAAAAATGCAGAATTGTGACCAGATGTAATATGGAAAAAATAATCTGTCATGCTAAATACAGTTGGTAGACATGTTATCCTTAATTTCTAACTCGAAATTGTGACACTGTCGACTTAAATTTGTAGCGAAATTTGTCTTCCATGGGGCCCTACAGCAACCTGTAGCCTAGGGGCCCCAGGTCATCTTAATCCGGCCCTGACTGCACTGCACTGTCTTTTCCTTAGCCACGCTGCCCTGTGCTGCCTGGGGCCTCTCTAGCCAATGGGCCTCCAGTCTGCTCTCTCTCGCATAGCTCTGCATTTAGCAACAACAAACAGCTCCCAAATGTTTAACCCTGTGTGTGTGTGTGTGTGTGTGTGTGTGTGTGTGTGTGTGTGTGTGTGTGTGTGTGTGTGTGTGTGTGTGTGTGTGTGTGTGTGTGTGTGTGTGTGTGTGTGTGTGCACGTACACGCGCACGTGTAGCGTATGTGTGTTTCTACATCTTACTTTGCATATGACTTTATATGTGTCATCATTTTCCAAATGATCCCCCATATCCCCTTTTTTCATACTTATTCCAAGCTATCTTCCATCACTGGCCTCTCACAAAGTCGCCTGTGCAGTTCTACTCTGTAGCACTGCCTTGAACAATTGCTTAGGTGCAAATTGAAATTTGAACTTGCTCTCAGCTGTTAAAGTCATAAAAGCTTGAATCCGGGCAGGTCTTGCCAGCCTCTTTAGAACCAACAGTGGTCACACCCGTATAAGGCCCTCCGCATGTAGGCTACAACAAAGTGCGGAGCACTGCTCTGCCAATGTTCGATTCCATTGTTTTCAATACAACCCCACACGCCGGCACCAATGTACTCAGACATCCACGGATGTCGGCTGGCGATTAGGGACAAGTGCTGTTTTGTCTGAGCCATCCATTCATTATCCATGCTCTGCTGTGGTGAAATTATGTGCGGGGATCGGAATTGTGTTGGAAGTGAAAGTGCTCCGCAGTGCTGTTGGAACCAATGTGTGGAGGGCCTAACAGTTGCACATCAATGAGACATTAGAACTCTCATTAATAATAATAATAATAATAATAATTGTATTTGTATAGCACTGTGTCATACAAGGCATGTAACTCAAAGTGCTTAACAAATGGGGAAAAAACATTGTTAGAGATGGATTTAAAAGGAGAGGTATAGAGGAGAGGCAGAAATAGCAGGAAGGCAGAGGAAGAAGAGATAGACAGAGATTGTAGAGTCATAAGGTCAACGTAGGTTAGGACCAGGATTCTTAGATGCGTAAGGTCCATAGTGGCTGGACCCATCATAAGCCATAAATAGTCACACAGAGATTGGGCGCTCATTGTGTAACATACTGCAATGTAGTATAGAGAGCATATCAAATGAAATAGAAAAGAATTAAATAGAGCAGAATTCTAATCGAATATCTCATTGAATTTCATTGAACATACTGTGTACTCCATATCAACGTAGTAGGAAGCACAGTAACATCTGATAGCTTTAACCTCTTTGAAGCCCATTGACTTGAGGGATGAATTAAGAACTTTCTTATCTCAGCGGATCTTATCTTATCAGTTGTTAGTAGAGTTAACAGGGCTTTTGTTCAAACATCAGACTTATAGTAAATGTTTTAAATGCAATCAAAATGTGTTCGTGTATAGGCCATTAGGTACAATCACTCAGCAAGAGACGATTATGAAATGCGTATAGTCTTAAGAGCATGAAATAGCATGCTATCACTATAATACAGTACTTGGGCCTGGCAGAAAGTTAGCGTGAGCCGTGACAGGAGTCATTAGACTGGAGTTTCATTGTCAACTGCTGCTGTTAGCACTTAGTGGAGTCTCCTCAGGTCCAAATACATGCACGTGCAGACCACAGAGCATGGAGCGAAAGAACGGAGGGAGAGAGAGAGAGAGAGAGAGAGAGAGAGAGAGAGAGAGAGAGAGAGAGAGAGAGAGAGAGAGAGATGGACAGAGGATGCGTTACAGAGAGAAATGGAGAGAGCGAGAGAAATGAAAGAAAGGAGGGAGAGAAAGATAGAGTTTAAAAGGCTGGGAGAGTGAGAGAAAGAGACAGACAGACGGGGAAGGAGAGAGGGAGAGAGGGAAGAGGGAAGAGAAATCTTCAATAACGGGCAGCGGTTGCAGGGAGCCCAGAGGTGCTTTACGGCGGCAGTGCAATAAAAGTTTCGGGTTTCTCTCCTGACAGGGATTGGGCCGCCCGCCAAGGAGGGTTGTGTCTGTCGGCCAGATTATATGCCTCAGACGAAAACACAACACATCTCTGTCTGTCTGTCTGTCTCTCTCTCTCTCTCTCTCCATGTCTTTCTTTTTCTCTGCTACCTTTCACATTCTCCTCACTCTATCTCTCACTTCATCTCTCACTGTCTGTCTGTCTGTCTGTTTCTCTCTCTCTCTCTCTCTCTCTCTCACTGTCTGTCTGTCTGTCTGTTTCTCTCTCTCTCTCTCTCCAAGCAAAAGCCAGTCAGCCCAGGCCAGCCCCAGCCACTGGCCCCTACTCAAAAAGTCCATTGTGGACCATTTTCATTCACCTTTGTCAAGACACTGTTTTGTTGGTGTCTGTGATTCTTGGAGTGTGTCTGAGGGGTAACAGGTGGAGTACTCGGCTCTCTCTCTGCAGACTGCATTCCTGGGCGAATTTCATATTTTTTGACGTTTGACAAAATACGTTGGCTCGGCTGGCTCCCCCCTGCCTCCTGACATGACGAGGCATGGCGAGGCGAAGGAAAAGAGAAAAAAGTGTGTGTGTTTGTGTGTGTGTGTGTGTGTGTGCGTGTGTGTGTGTGCGTGTGCGTGTGTGTGTGTGCAGCAGCACCCTTGTGCTGTCTGCTCTCTGCAGACCATGAAATATGCCTTGGACACTACACTACACAGTACATTACATTTCAGTTTTTATTTTATTTTTCAAAATGGACACATCATTTACAATTCCAGCATGTAATTACTACAGTACTTGGGTAGAAAAAAATAGCTATATTACAATAAATATATTTACAGAACTAACTTTGCCAGTGTAAATAAACGTAATCAACTTTTAATCACGTCTTTAAAATACCTTTAAAAACAGGTGATTCCTGCCTTACATAATACTCATTGGACACGTGGATCTTGCCCACTATACTGTACAGTCTGCGAGACTCTTACTTTTGCCATGTTAATGTCAGTGAATATACATAAAAGAAATATGCCTCCGAGATCCAAAAATGTACAAAGGTGCAGTCTGAAAATATTTAACAGCGCCCCGTCTGGAAACAGAGACAATTCATCTCCCCGCCGAGACGCTTTCTAAAAACAATGTTCTCTCCTCGGGGAGACGTGAAGATGCTGATGTTTTAAAGACCGCCACATTTTCCACGTGTGTGTTTCGTGTTCTTTTTTTGTGCGCTAAAACACTTAAAAACTGCTCACCGCCGTCGTAATCCTGTCGTGGATGGTGAATTATCTAGAACTCAGCAGCATTCAATCCTGCTAAATGTTTCTCTGGCTTCTGTAACAACAGGCCCAGGTTGTGAATCTTTTCATGTGATAAACCGAAAAGAGCAAACGTTGATTTCCACAGAGACTCACCCAGTAATGGATGTACAGTAGGAACCTCTTGTTTTTTCTTGCTCCATGCACATACCATGCGACTGACATGAGACTTCCCAGGTATCTCTACTTGGACCTTGCAAGGGGCAATCACAGTACAGTTAAGAAAACATGGTATACACTTAGCAACTTCCACTGTGGTAGTGACATGGCATGTACGTACTGTATGTAGTACTGGTTGCTGTTTAATGACCTTTTGTCCTAGTATGCACTGCATATCAGCATTGAGGGCAGTGGTGGCCTAATGTGAAGCGAGCAGCTCTTGCGCTTGCAAGGTTGCATGTATATGGATCCCAACCCGTTCAGTGGTGTAGTCTACTTTTTTATGGTGGGTATACTGTATATTTGAGCATTTTTTTAAGTGGGTATACTATTTGTGCTATTCAAAACAATGAATCAATCAATTTTAAGTGGGTATACTGAAATCACTGAAATTTAGAAGTGGGTATAGTCTGTATACCCGCGTTCTACGTAGACTACACCACTGAACCCGTTAATAAGAAGAATGAGAGCCATTGAGTAGATAATGCTAAGGCTCTCCTACACCGTCATCCCTTGGAGCAAGGGATCTACTCCTGCATAGCTTCAGGAGAGCTGTCCCTGTACTATAGCTACAGTAGTACACGGCATGGTACCAGTCTCGCCTAAATGGAATGGAAATGCAGTGTGTTGTTTTTTCTGTCCTTGGCCACTCCACTCCAGACCCTTTAATATTATGGTGATTGACCATAAACAAGTGGCTTTTGAGATCAGGGCTCGTTTTCTTTGCATAGACACACGCGCACACTAATGTCTTCCCAGTTAGAAACTGGTTTATCCTAGCTGTGTGCTAACATTTGTGAATACAAACACACACACGCACACACACACATGCGTTTTTCTCTTTATAAGATTGATGTCCGAGCGGCGTAGAGTGGGAGTCCAGAGCTGCCTGTCTTTATCCAGGTCTTTTTGGTGGGCACCTTCCACGTGGTCCTTCCGTCGACTTTGTCCTTCTTACTGTCTTCAAACATGGGCATGTTCCAAATGGTCGTTTCGACTTTATCCTTTTTGTTGTCTTTGACCCTAGGCACCGTCCAAGAGCTGTTTTCGAATATATCCTTTTTATCTTTGAACGAGGGCATCTTCAAAATCGTTGTTTCAACTTTGTCCTTTTTACTGTCTTTGAATGAGGGTACCTTCAAAATCGTCGTTTCAACTTTGTCCTTTTTACTGTCTTTGAATGAGGGCACCTTCCAAATGGACGTCTCGAATTTATCCTTTTTTTCATCCTCGAATGTTGGCACCTTCCAAATGGATGTCTCGACCTTGTCCTTTTTGTCTTTTTTGTCCTTTTTGTCCTTTTCCTTATTGTCTTTCACCGCCTTTTTGACCTCATCCTTTTTATTGTCTCTGAACGAGGGCACCTTCAAAATGTTCTTTTCAACTATATGCTCTTTGTCTTTCAACGTTGGTGCCTTCCAAATGCTCTTTTCACCTTTATCCTTTTTCTTTTTGTCCGAGGCTGGAAAGATAACCTGCAATGTGTGGGGAAAAAAACAGAAAGGGTTAAGGGATTGATGGGATGAGGGCAACCAGGCAAAGGCCCAAGTTGCTTACGTGATCAAGTGTAGTGCATGCCAGCTAGACATTATAGTGTAAACTGACAACTGATAACGTGGCCAACTTGGTTTTACCATCCTCTTGTGCTAATTTCATCCATTTGGAGGGTCTGCATCTGGAGTTCTGGGAGGGGGTATGGTTTTGTTACCAGACAACCAGCTAATCAGTGAATGGAGGAGGGATGGAGGTGTACATTTCCAGCTTCGATTTAGTGCATTTCTCCCACCATTAATCATTTTTCAATGTCATGAACAAATTTTCGTGATAGGATAATGTACATGTATTTGACATTTCTACAGAGTTCATCCCTATCTTCCTCTCACTAAAATTTCTCTATTATGCTATTCGAAAAACCTTCTGTACAAATTAACTTCATACAAGTGGATGGTAAAACCATGCTTTAAGAAGCAGTAAGAAGAAGATAAGAAGGAGCGTCTTACACAGCAGCAGAGTGTGTAGCAGCTCAGCTTGGCAGCGTTTTGGCCGTCTCCCGCGTAGCGATTCTTCTTTGGGAGCAGCAGCACGAAGGACACAGCAAGGCACAGGTGGTAGAAGCTGTGGACATAGGCGTAGTCCCATTCCTGAGAGGACAGTAGAGTAGGGTAGAGTAGAAAATAATAGGGGGACAGATTTGAGCTGAACAGAACAGAATGGAATGGAAAACAATACAAAATAATACAATACTGTACAGTACAATGTTATTCACCTTTAAAAGGATTTTACATTCTACCTAAAGAATGCATTCTACAGGAGTGCAAGATTCTAAAATTCCAAATAACATTTATGTCAGCCAGTATGTGATATACAGTATAGTAGGATATGAAAAGTGGTATGGAAATATGACATAAAGATTAATATGGAGATGTGTCATGTGAATGTGGCACTGTACCTCAAAGTAGTAGCGCAGCATTAGGGCCAATGCTCCAAAGCAGCAGCCGGGGCCTACTTGCTGAGTGTACACTTTCTTCTCAGGGTACAAGCCTCTCGTATCTTTCATCTTCTGCAACTGCAAGGTCACACAAGGACAGGACAATGGTCAGCATTAACACAGAGAATGCCAAAAATGCTTTACATCTTATGGCGGCTCTTAGTGGTTGGCACGTTGATTTCCCACAGGCCTTTATCATCAAAGAATATGTCATCATTTATGTTTACATATCAATTCCATTCCCTATCCTTAGAACTTCTCTCTATGTCAGTATTACTGGTATTCACTGATGGTTAAAATCAGTCCCCCAAACGTGCAACCCTGACATTTTAACACAACAATTACAGCTGTCTACAGGGACGCGAATGTGCGTGTGTGTGTTTTCATTTCATATGATTTACAGAATGCATGGCATCCCCTGCGTGCACTGTAGCCTGAATAACATAACCACCCCACCCCTGCCCTGACCCTGCCCGTACCCGTGCCCGTTCCCCAGCCCCAGCCCTAGCCTGCGGGCCTCACCCATTTGAATGTGATCATGAGGACAGCTGTGCCGATGGGGCCGGAGTAGACGCCATAGCCCACCCGGTCCTGGTATATCCGCACCGCGCACGTCAGCACGCCAAACATATTCAGGGTCGACCTCCTGGGTTCGTCAAAGTCTCCCAGTGCTGCAAGACAGAGAGGAAAGACCTTAGATGTGCTGACAATATTGACAAGATGAAGAGGAAGCGGAAGAAGAAAAAGAAGAAGGGAAAGAAGACAAAAACAAGGAACATCATGATATTGACAACAATGATGGTGATGAGGAGGAGGAGGATGAAGATTTGTTTATTAGGCTACTGCTACTCATGTGTACTTTTTGTGTACTACTACTGTGGCAACAGTAACATCTCAGTGTCTAAATGAATATCTATTATTAGGCTGGCGCCATATTTGTCACTTTAGTAACTCCATGCACCCATCCCAGTTTAGACACATATTTAGTAGTTAGTGCATGTCATTCCGAGCATTCCAGCCATAGCAAGAGAAAGGGGGTGGCCGGACTTTCACATGGCATGATTTGGATACTTGGTCAATAGAAAGTAAGGACACAAGATCCATTTCACGTGACTAACATGGCATGGAGTACTTCATGGAAAGAGGACTTTCTGTCATTGTCATAAATTTGTCAGTCATAAAATTGACATCTTTAATAAAATGTCATAATGTGCGTGAAATGGATCATTATAGCGTATGAAATTTCAAGATGTTCTGTCCATAGTGAGAAAGGTAGGCTAGATATCTATCTTCACCTTATCAAACAAGTTCCATTTTAATGTGAGGCAAGTGTACGTAGATTGGTTTCAGGATGAAAAGGGCATTTTCCAACCCAGGCCAGGGGCGCTGCCAGAAATGTTGCGCCCCATGAAAGATTCAAATTTCAGGCCCCCTTAAGGCCCCCTCTCAGTGCTTGGCCCCCCTTAAGGGCTCATATCAGTGCTTGGGCCCTTAGAATATGTACCACTTTTCCCCCCGTAGCGGCCCCCATGACCCAGGCTGCGCCTTAGTGGTGACGCACGCCTTCGGCTCAGCTACACTCACTAAGGTCAGGAGCTAGTTCAGGTAGAATCTGGATCCCGCTACAGCGGGAACTCAACCCACTTTGTCGGGAACTAATCAACTTTGAGCATTTCCAACCGTTCTGGGTAGAGGCGTGTTCAAAGCAGTGACGTTGTTTAAGCAGAGTGTTCTATTGGAGAGTAAGAAATGTTTGGTTTAAACTAGTGGTGGGCCGTTATCGGCGTTAACGTGCTGCGATAATGTGAGACTCTTGTCGCGCGATAAAGAAAATATCGCACGTTAATCTATTCTCAAAATATGGGTTTTGGTATGCACATCACTAGCGTTCCATTGACAGACGCTTTCAGACTGCGCTCCAGTGGCTTTCTCCTCTCCACCTGTTGCTTCAGCAGACCTACTAAATATGAACAGTGTTTGCATGCTGAAAACATTAATCCCTCTGCCGTGTAGGTGTTGTTGAGTGTTTTTTCATAAGTGGTAGACTAAAGAGATGTTATTGTTTGAGGTGAAGCATATAGGCTAGACATTATTGTGTGTGAGTAGCCTACCAGCCCGACATAGCCTACATTTCCTCTCGCATTGCATGGAACACATAAACAACTTCCAGAAATCTTGCCTGTGCCATAATTGCAAAATATTCCGTGCGATATGCATTTTGAAGATTGTCAAACTGAAACTGCCAATATCTACTCTCGCTGAATGTTTGTGTTGCATTCGCGCATTTGCGACTCAGTGAGATATTTGTCAGACGGTAATAGACCTCGCGGTTGTCACGCTTGATTTTTTCTTTTCTTGCAAACGGAATTAATTTCGAGTTGTAACTCCTCTGGCATTCTAACTCTGAGAACAACTGTCAGGTTTAGGCCAAATTGCCGTGGGCCAGTGCTGTTGGTTCTACATATCCAGTAGCCTGCCTCTGCTGAGAGCTGCTGAGTTTACTGTGCGCAGAGCTCCTCCCTCTCTTAAAGGAGCCGCTGCTCTTTTGCTCTCTCTCTCTCTCTCTCTCTCCCTCTCTCTCTCTCTCTCTCTCTCTCTCTCTCTCTCTCTCTCTCTCTCTCTCTCCATTAGAAATGCTGAATTGTTGAGGTCATTTTGTTTAAATAGCCTAAATGTTTGATAGATTTATCTGTATTTGCCTCTACAACTTAAAGCGCCGTTCATTTTGAAATCTCAGTATCTTATAACTGTAAATGCTTCCTATTGGACACACTTATGACATATTGCAGTGCGTTTTTTTTTCATCACCAAGTATCAACATGACAATTTTTTGAAGATGAGAAAAAAAGATGAGCTCTGTTCTAATGCGCCATCTGTCTTAAGAAACTCCAAGGGTTTTTTCGGCATTATTTCGCTAGCGCGCCATTTCTGAATGAGCCATTTTGATATAGATTAATCTAGATTAATCTAGATTAATTTTAAAATTACAGTGAGATTAATCTAGATTAAAAAAAATAATCTATGCCCACCCCTAGTTTAAACTTTGGCTCAGCTGCTCTACCCTCGACCAGTAGCAAAACAAGGGAGGTCGGTCAACCATGCTGTTTAAGATTGTTAGTTGTTATGATCTTGGTCAGACTAAGTCTCGAAGAGATTTGTCATGATGTCATGATGATAATCAGGCAAGCATTTTCCCACTGGGCCAACGGTCATCAGGATGCTGTTTTTCTGTTTTTGTTTTTGGTGGAGTGATGTTTTATTTCCCCAGACCAGCCCCTAATTCAGATGGGGTATCCCATTGGTCCATCTTTAATATAGACAACGGACTGATCCAATCATATTTTACAAAAACGGGTGGGCTGTGTGAGGGGCTGGTCTACACCAAACATGCCCTGACCATTTTTGGATCCCAGTCCAGTCCTACCTGCTTTGAAAGTATTGAATCAAAGGTGTCTGACGTCATGTGAAAAAGGCCCACAACAAGGTTCATTTTTTGGTAACACTTTATTTTAGGGATACATCTATTAGCACTGATACATACAATGTTAATGCCTGCATAAGTAACTTGTAAGGCATGTACTAAGCAAATGCTAAGGCCTACTAGGTCCTTACTAAGGTTAAATTGGTAATAAATCCCTTATTGTGCATGAACAAGACATTTGCGAATACATGCCTATGCTTGATTTTGCTTTGTACATGCCTTACAAGTTACTTCTACAGGAACATTGTATGTATTGGTGCTAATAGACGTATCCCTAAAATAAAGTGTTACCAATTTTTTTTTTAGCAAAAGTGTAGATGCAGAAGCAGAGGTACGTACCTAGGAGAGAGACCCAGATGGAGATAGCAGTGCCAAATATGGTGAAGTACTCCAGAAGCTCGTGCTTCATGAAGCATAGTATGGACAGGATCGACCCATCACAGGCATGGAAGATCTGTATGGGAAATGTTTGTCATGGTCAGCAATCACATTTGTTGTTCTCTTTTAGTATGGTGCAAGCAACTCTATACGGCACTGATGCCAATCGAACACGGTTTAGCTTCTGTGAGTGTTTGTATGCAACTTGGGTCTGCTTTGACCTTGTAGTAATGTTTTGTACATTGCAGGTCATTTTTTCTGTTGGACACATACAGAGAACATTTATGTCAGATTTAAAGCCTGAATGGGGATGAGTCAGAGTACAATACATGTGCCACTTAACATTGCTACTAACAGACCTCACACAGCTATAATGGGCCTACCTTTAACTGTCACCATGGCTACAGGGACATTACAGCATTGTTTTCTGAGCCCTATTCTCTACTCTCTTTATACAGGTATGACTAAGACACAGGTTTATTGAAAGAATAGAATGTGTTAATTTAACGAAATTTACTGTGAGCAATACAACAGCATATTGGAATTGACTGAACTGGTCTTTTAAGTTGCTGCCAAAGTAAAACATTTGTGCGCAACCAATGTCCACTATTGAGTTAAGTAAATCCAGCAAACTTTTTTCCAGTCTCTTACAGAATTACGGTTATGTTCGGAGATCTATTCTCTACTCCTTTTACACAGGTATGACTAAGCAGCAGTCCACATCCATTGTAAAGGTGTGCTGATGATACAGTACTGTAGTTGTGGGCCTCACCTTAAACAACAATGAATTTGCATAACTGAACAATGTTCAAAAGATGGTGAACAGGTGTAACACCAGGAAAACTAAGAAGAATATTTAAAAGTGCCTTGAACACATTTGTCTTAGGACTTTACCTGATCTCACATCTACGTTCAAATGAAAGAGGCCATCCAGACAAGGCATTTATCACCTGACAGTACTGGGATAATTTAAGATTACCCCCCCTGTCGACCCAAAGAGAACAATTTTACACTGGCACCAAAAGGCACCAGTGCTCTCTGTGCATTCAGGAATGTCACTCAGTTGTATTGTTCTGGCCCTGCATACTGTAGCATGGCGGAAAGAGGTGAGTTGAACTGAGTTTAACACAGATTTCTGCTATTTGCACGACATTCACTATGTAAAATTACTCTACTCACGAATGCATTAGACATTGATAACCTCCTTTGCTATTTTATATTTCATTATCCAGAGGATGTCAAGACAGTTGGATATAGAATTCATCACAAGATCATTGTTGTTCAGCAGCAAATTTCATAATAGGTTTACGTGGTTAGATTGTTAGTCTGAAAGCCAGAGTAAGAACTTGTGCATCCTGCATGCCATCTTACCGCAGTGAAGAACATGGTGAAGAAGTAGACCATGGCCTCCATATGAAATCCTCTCTTGCTGGCCACACTGGCCAGAGGCAAGTACACCAGGCTGCTGATCACGGGTAAGAGCATCTTAGCAATATAGGCCCCCATTTTGGACTCCCAACAACAGGCTCAGAGACTGTTTTAAAAGCAAGGTGAAAAGTTTCAGAGAGTTGGTTCCCTTGGTGTGGAAGATCTCGTTAGAGCGGTGAGGACCCAATCTCCAACCTAACCCAGATGGACACGCAAATACAGACTTTGTCAAGACTGAGAGGACGAGAAAGAGAGAGCGAGAGTGCGAGAAGCAGAGAGGCACAGCTGTTTCTGCTGTGTGGGGCTTTAAAGTTTAAATGTCCAAGCAGCAACAGTTGAGCATCCATGTGCTTTGTCATCACAGGGACAGCTGCCCGAGTAGCTAGCAGCATGCCACAGGAGAGAGCATAGCAGAGCAACGGAATGCCTTAGCTTAGCTTAGCTCGGGACTTTTCAGCATTCCGGAATCCTCAGTCATTTTCTACATTCTACATAGAACCCCAAGTCAGAGGTCATGTTGGCCATTTTTAGTACACTTTCCTTGTCTTTTTGAGTATATTGGAAGAGAAGCTGAAATAAAATATTGACAAAATAGATGCTTACTATACTAGTCATTAGTCTATTATTCCTTCTGAGAAAGTCTTGACAAAATGCCTTTTTCTTTCCAGATACTTTTTTTGACAGTTTGCTGGATTAGAAATGTGTTTGATTCAGACATGCCTGGCGATTTTGTTTTCTGAGAAATTACATTACATTCAGTAATACCATTCAAATACCCCCGAAATCATTGTTAAATAAACTTCCAACAGCTTAATGACACTTAAGTGAGATTAACTGCTAAAACATCACCTCCTTTTGTTGGCTCACATAGTTTGCGGTGCCTTTGTGGTGAAATTAGTCTTAGCCTAGTCTGTGGTATAACATTCACTAGAAAACCTCACCATGCGCTGCAATAATTTCTACCACTTTGAACCCCATGTTGGCATGTGTTATAGCTATTCATGTGTAATGTTCTATTATTTCAAGGCTATTATCTGATATGTATGGTATTTCTTTCCTGTGATTGCGCAGGATGTTGCTTGTTGAATCATGACACCCATGGTTACAGGCCTATAGAGACAGTGCCAGTCATCAATATTTGTGGCGTGGGCTGGTATGTGTTTGTGGCAAGCCCCCTCTGAATCATGCAAACAAAGCCAAGGCCCAGATGACGAGGCATCTACAAAGGGGAGCAGTATGCTATTTAGCCACATGCACTGAGTGTACCGTCATGAGAATTCATCTGTTAAATTCTTTGTCATAAATAAACACAAAGTTGACCTTTTTTATAATTAGTACAAACTTTCCATTTAAAATGTTAAGCGCAATCAATCCACACATTTGTACTTAATCTCAGTTTGGATGCACTACACTTAGTGGGCTCTCTTAGTAGAGTGCTGCACTGTTGTCTGAAAACCCTTTAACATTAAGAACATTATTGAGTAGAGTGGAGTAGAGTAGAGTAGTGTAGAGTAGGTAGTACTAACACATTACAATATGATCACTGTCATCCTGGCTATAAAAACCTAATGTCCGCATTTGTATCTTAAGTTTTTTTTTCACAGGAAGGACCAAGGCCATCGACTCACTGTACACCTCTTGTAAAAATGAGCATTATAGGAAGTGGGTCATTATGTAACCGGACTCTTGCACAAGCGCCCACACACACACACAGGGGACAGGGGACAGTGTGTGTTGTCACTCGTTTTGAATGCTGCCCGGCCAGATGATCTGGGAATGTTTGTTTAAATCCTGTCCCACGTACAGAAACGTGGGACTGTGGAGTGTGGGCCGTCCGTCTGTGTGTCTTTTCTATCTGTCAATCTGTCCGTCTCTCTCCACTGAGTAAGGATTCACTGATACTCAACAAAGAACGAGTGAGAATGAGTAGTCATATAATGTGCACCGTTCCAGAAGTGGAACAATGTAATAGAAAAGAAAAGACTTAGCTACTCTTAATACTACTAGTGGGCAGCTGTGGCCTAATGGTTGGGGATGTGACCTTGGAATCAGAGGGTTGCAGGTTCGATTCCCACCCTTACCTCTCCCTACACGTCCAACCATGGCTGAAGTGCCTAACCAGACATTGCTCCAGGGACGGCAACCAATGCAACCAATACCATGTAAAATAACTGTAAATTGCTTTGGTGAACGCGTCACATAACTGTTATGTAATAGTAAATGTACTATGACACTACACAGTTTTTAATAATACAAGGTGGTCATTGCCATTCGTAAGACCACGTTTATCATCGGGGCTTGTGTTAAGGGTTTAATCAGTTAGAGAGTGAGAGACTGAGTGAGAGTGATCGATTGAAAGAGAGAGTGAGAGTGAAAGAGAGAGGCAGTGAGAGTGTAGAGAGCGTTGCTCGTCATGTCAAGGAAGAACATTGCAAGCGCCTGTGCTGCACCCTTCCTCCTCCTGTGTGTGTGTGTGTGTGTGTGTGTGTGTGTGTGTGCGTGCGTGCGTGCGTGCGTGCGTGCGTGCGTGCGTGCGTGCGTGCACGTATATGCATGCGTCTATGCATGTGTGCACGTACATCCATGGGTTTATATGTGTGTGCGTGCACATGTGTGCTGCTCTCCTCTCTCTCTCTCTCTCTCTCTCTCTCTCTCTCTCTCTCTCTCTCTCTCTCTCTCTCTCTCTCTCTCTCTCTCTCTCTCTCTCTCTCTCTCTCTCCTTCTCCTCTTCCTCAGCTGTCGCACCTGTTTGGGGAGGTGGCCAGGGCAGCACAAAGGGTGCAGTGTGGTGAGAGTGAGCCTGCTCTGCTCTGGTCTGCCTCCTCTGCTTTGCCTGCTCTGCCTGCCACACGCTTCGCATTCCCTGGGTGGCTCGGAGCAGCTCCACGCAACGCCACACAGCGCACCGTACGGCCTGCATGAAACATGAAAACACCGGGTCCCCTGGCCTGGCTGGCCTAGTGTGTGTGTGTGTGTGTGTGTGTGTGTGTGTGTGTGTGTGTGTGTGCGTGCGAGCGTGCGTGCGTGTGTGTGTGTGTGTGTGTGTGTGTGTGTGTGTGTGTGCAGGCCTGAGAGAGACAGATGTGGGGGGGTAGTGAGAGAATGTCCTGCTCTCTCTTTTCACTCTCTCTCTCTGTCTGTCGCTCTCTCTCTTTCTCTCTCTCTCCTCTCTCTTGCCCCCCTCTTTTCCTTTTTCTGACTGGTTTTCTGTACACCCCTTCCCCTGAATCCCTCAGCTGTACAGGCCTGTGCTGGTCTCCATGGCCAGTCCTATTCCAGAGTGGAGGGATACAGTGCAAGGGCTGATGTGGGCACAAGGCAGCAGTGCTGACTACATTAGATCTGCTGTTCACTGACATGCACATACAGTTTAGGGGGCAGGTGCGGGAGGGCATGTGGAACTTGTGGCTATACCTTACCTTACTAGGCTATATAGTACGGGTTCTACGTTTCGAGTGCGCTTTTGGCAAATGCAAGATGTCAATTATCAGTATTTTTTTTCAAACAAATGACCTAGATGTTTCCATAGTGTATACACACACACACACACACACACACACACACACACACACACACACACACTAGGGGTGGGCGATATGACAATATTAAATCGTGAATCGTGATATTGAGTAAAAGATCGTTTCGAATCTGCGGAGAATCTACGGAGAAATCGTATAGATGGTCTTGCAGTGAGGATGTTTATTATCAGCATCAGAGTGACGTTTTCTCACTTGTGTTGTTGTCTTCACTTTATTCTTTACATTATTGTATTCCAATTGTACACTTTATGAGAGTATAATCAGTGTGTTAACATTTTATTGACTGCAAATTACAAATTGCAAGTATATGAAAGTTGTTTTTTGCTGTTTTTATATTTTGGATGGAAGAACGTGATAAAAAATCGATATCGAGATTTCATGTTAAAAAATCGTGATACAACATTTTTGCCATATCGCCCACCCCTAACGCACACACACACATACACTCACCATCTCCTAATCCTTTATATATGAGTGATTCTACGATTCGCCTGCGCTTTTGGCAAAAGCAAAATGTCAATTATCAGTATTTTTTTCAACTAAATGACCTAGATGTTTACATAGTGTATATATTTAAGTTTCCAAACAAACAAATTGCCAAGCTTAATCTTAAATCATTTGATAAATACTCTATGAAAGCGAACATTTGCTTGATTATTTTGTCAACAGTGTTATGGACAAATACTATGTCATTTCAAACATATGCCTATATAAAAATACTACAGAGTTGAAACAACATATGTTTGAAAGTGCTTATGTCCCTTAGTAATAATGTTGTCATTAATCTGTGCAACTAAGAAAATGTGATTGTTGAGCTTCATAAGTAGGATTTTATGATTCACTGTGATACAGATTGACAAATTAGTCTTTATTAGACCCTGTAACGTCAGATTTGAATTTATTCACCCTCCCTACACAAAACTTCCCTCTCCAGAGATAATCCCTTGTATCTGTTCATAGGATTGTTCCAACACATAAGAGATCAATAGCACAAAAACACTTTCAAAACAGTCAACCGTGTTACTTAACTGTGTTACGGTCAACAGTGCAGGGGAACAAGTCGGCACTTTTTTAGCAGAAAAAAACAGGGCAGACAAACCCATTTCCCTAGAACACAAATTATTTTGTTTGTCTATCAACATGGAGATAAATTGGCAAAAACATACTCCTCCTCAACTGTCATAGCTGATGTGTAACACCATTGACGGCTTGATATTTCAGCCATTTTTATGGTGTTGTGCTAACCGAGGACCTCAGAAGTTCCACCACAACACCTTAATCAATTCATGTATTTGTATGATTTATCTGTGTTTTTCTACATGTGATTTCTAATTCAGATTCTTATGAATATGTTGATAACACAGTTGACAGGCAATTTTCCCATTATGAGAACATGAAAAAGAATGGATTAAGTTATGGCAGAATGGAGCTCAAAACTTACCAGAAAGTCTTCCCACATCCTGCCAAAGAGGTTATGACATCACACTGATATATTCGTATGGCCTAATACCAAACCATTACTGATTTATGGAGGGGGTTTCAGACCGTGACACGGTTAACACAGTTTTCGTGGACACACACAAAATGACAAATTTCATGTATAATGGAAAGCACAATGGTCTTTCTGACAGTTTTGTCATATTATGATGATTACTGTGAATCAACATTTGCAATCGTCTTGGGCAAAACAAGTTTCTTTACATGCTAATATGAAGACTGAATCTGAC
>NC_085859.1:23621007-23631007 GCF_034702125.1 Engraulis encrasicolus | reverse complement strand
AGCAGCTGAAAGAGAATGAGGAGGGGAAGAGAGTGAGAGAAAGAGAGATGGTGGGAGAGAAAGAGAGGGAGAGAGAGGGATAAAGACAGAGGATGAGAAAAGAGGGAGAGAAAAAGAGAGAGAGAACTACACTGAACGAGAGAGCAAGGCTGAGAGAGCAAGACAGCGAGAGAGAGAGAGAGAGAGGGGGACAGAGAGCAAGAGAGAGGGAGAGAATGCTGCGCGTTCGTTCCTGCAGACTGACTTGTAGACTGTACAAATCTCCTGAGCCTGCTGGGTTTTGCTGTGCGGATGTGTGCTTGAGTGGAGCGCTTCAAGGGCTCGCGCCGTGTTGCAAAAGGCCTCCCTAATGCACAGAGCAGCCGTCTGAGCTGGCCAGCAAACGCGTGGCGCTATGGCTACAGGCAGGCAGACATTACAGGCTGGCTTGGTGGTCCACACAGCCATCTGTCTCTGCTTTCCCTCCTCCCATGCTCTCTCTCTCTCTCTCACACTCTCTCTCTGTTTCTCTCTCGCTCTCTGTCTCTCTCTCACTCTTTCTCTCTCTCTGTCTCTCTCTCGCTCTGTCGCTTTTATTTTCTTTCTCTGTCTCTCTCTATTTCTCATATCCTCTCACTTTCTTTCTTTCTCTCTCTCTCTCTTTCTCTCTCTCTCTCTCTCTTTCTTTCTTTCTCTCTCTCTCTCTCTTTTTCTCTCTCTGATTTCACTATTTCTTAGCTTACTCTTATTCTCTCTTACTCCGATTTTTTTTAAACTTTACTTTTCTTTCTTTCTCTCTCCTTTTGTACTTTCTGGGTTTTTTTTCTTTCTTTCTCTTGTTGCCCGTCTGTCATCTTGCCCCCACCTCTTGCCTTCCTTCTCTCTCTCTCTCTCTCTCTCTCTCTCTCTCTCTCTCTCTCTCTCTCTCTCTCTCCCTTTCCTCGTGTCTGTCGTTCTCTGCTTTCTCTTAGTTTTTCATCTCTCCTGTCTCCTGTTGCATGCACCCCCTCTAACCCCCCTACCCTTCTCTCTTCCCCTCTCTCTCTCTCTCTCTCTCTCTCTCTCTCTCTCTCTCTCTCTCTCTCTCTCTCTCTCTCTCTCTCTCCCCAGTCTCGCCCCTTGTGCTGCTCGCTCGGCAACCCAAACAATGCACAGTGCCAGGTGTGGCAGAATTGCCGTGGCCGAGCAAAAAAAAGAGAGAGAGAGAGAGAGAGAGCTGGCAGTGTGTGTGTGTGCCTGCGCGCACTCGTGTGTGTGTATGTGTGTGTCTGTCTGTCTGTCTGTCCGTCTGCCTGCCTGCCTGTCAGTGTGTCTGTCCGTCTGTCTGTCTGTCTGTGTGTCCGTCCGTCCGTCCGTCTGTGTGTCTGTGGTGTTTGTGTGTGGGGCTGTGTGAAGGGCTGGCAGGGGGAGGCATGAAAGGTGAGACAGGGAGAGACACCATGGCATGAGGTCCAGCTCTACTCTACTCTGCTCTGCTGCTCTGCTCTGAGGCGGCGGGGGTGGGAATGGGGAACAGAAAGAAAAGGGCAACGTGTGTGTGTGCGTGCGTGCGTGCGTGCGTGCGTGCGTGCGTGCGTGCGTGCGTGCGTGCGTGCGTGCGTGCGTGTGCGTGAGTGCGTGCGTGTGTGCGTGTGCGCGCGCACGCGTGTGTGTACATGTGTGTGTGTGTGAGCTAGTGTGTGAGGAAGAGAGGGAGAGAGAGAGAGAGAAAGAGAGGCAGTGTGTGTGTGTGTGTGTGTGTGTGTGTGTGTGTGTGTGTGTGTGTGTGTGTGTGTGTGTGTGTGTGTGTGTGAGGGAGGGGGTCTCCGTGGGAAACAACAACTTCCTCCCTGTCTGTCTGCGAGCAGGCTGGCTGGGTGTGACGCTCGCTAGTCAGCCAGCCAGTCAGCCAGCCGGCTCTGACTGCAGCTCAGCACAGCAGCACCAGCACCAGCAGCCGCTGAGGACTTGGCACTGAGAGAGAGAGAGAGAGAGAGAGAGAGAGAGAGAGAGAGAGAGAGAGAGAGAGAGAGAGAGAGAGAGAGAGAGAAGGGGAGGAGAGAGAGAGAGAGAGAGAAGGGGAGGAAAGAGAGAGGGAACGAGGGAGAAAGGGAGAAGGTTAGACTGAGAGGAGGAGAGAGGAAGGGAGAAAGAGAGAGAGAGAAAGAGGAGAGAGAGAGAGAGAAAGAGAAGGGGAGGAGAGAGAGTGGGCACGAGGGAGAAAGGGAGAAGGTTAAACTGAGAGGAGGAGAGAGGAAGGGAGAAAGAGAGAGAGAGAGAGAGAGAGAGGGAGTAGGAGAGAGGGGGTATAGACAGAGGGGGCCGGAGAGAAGAAGGGTGAAAACAGAGGGAGAGAGAAGGGGGGAGAATAAGGGCAAGATAGAGAGAGAGAAGAAAGAAAGAAACTTTTTATGTATTTCTTACTCTGCCACTCTCTTTCCTCAGTTGCTGTAGATCGGGGGAGACAGGGAGAGAGAGAGAGAGAGACAGAGAGGAGGAAGAAAGGAGAGAGAGAGAGAGAAAGAGAGAGGAGAAGAGGGAGAAAAGAAGGGAGGAAGAGAGAGAGAGAGAAGGAGGGGGAGGGGAGGGATGCAGCCACACACCTTACTCTCCTCAAAAGACACATCTTGCCGGCAGCACCACAACTGGCCAGCCACTACTGCTCAACCTGACTCAGACGCACACACACTCCTGCTACAGCCCTCTGGACTGCACTCAGGTGAGGTGAGCAAGACTCACTGCCCTGCACTACACTACACTATACTACACTACTCTGCACTACACTACACTACACTACACTACACTACACTACACTACACTACACTACACTACACTACACTACACTACACTGCACTGCACTACACTACCCTGCACTACACTACACTACACTACACTACACTACACTACACTACACTACCCTGCACTACACTACCCTGCACTACACTACACTACACTACACTACACACACTACTTACAGTCAGTCAGTCTGTCACTGTACTGTCTGTGTCTGTGTCTGTGTCTGTGCCTCTTTGTTTGTTATTGTTTGTTTGTCTGTACAGTATAGGTGAAGCACACTCACACCACCAGCAGTCATGCCTGTAATATTGCCCTGGGAGAATGGACATGCTCTCTCTGGGTGGCACTGCTGTACTGTCTGTCTGTCTGTCTGTCTGTCTGTCTGTCTGTCTGTCTGTCTGTCTGTCTGTCTGTCTGTCTGTCTGTCTGTCTGTCTGTCTGTCTGTCTGTCTACTCTGTCCGTCTGTCTGTCTGTCTGTCTGACTGACTGTGGTTGTGTGTGTGTCTGTGTGTCTGTCTATGGCTCTCTGTGGATTGCATGCAGGTGAGCCACACCACATACTACCACTGACACACAGACTTGTCTGCCTGCCTCTGTATTGTCTCTGTGTGCGCTTGTTTGTACTGTCCATGTAGCTGTCAGTGTCTCAATAGAGTCCATTCAGGTGAGGAGCACCCACTTAGTAACACTGACACAGTCAGTATCACAGACAGACATGTCATGCCTGCCTGCCATTGTAGTGTCTGTCTGTCAGTGGTTGTCTGTGTTTCTACGTGTCTACTGTAGGCGAGCCACAATCAGCACCACTGACTGACACACAGACATGTCTGCCTGCCCTTGTACTGGTCTTTGGTGGTCTTGTCTGGTTGTTTCTATGTGTCTGTCTGTCTGTAGTTGTCAGTGTCTCTGTGTACTCCATTCAGGTGCGGTACACACACTGCCAATGACAGACAGTTATGTTTGCTTGTCATTGTGCTGTCTCTCTGTCTCTGGTTGTCTGTGTTTCTATGTACAGTATGTGTCTGTATGGCTACTGTCGATGAGGCGCACTCACCGCACTGTCTGTCTGCACTGTCTGTCCGACCTGGTTGTCTGTGTTTCTATGTGTCTCTCTGTCTATGGTTGGACTGGTCTATGAGTGGACTGCTGTCAGTAGTGGGACGGTCATTGCCACTGACAGGAAGACTGCCTGCTTGTCATTGTATTGTCTGTCTGTCTGTGGTTTGCTGTCTGTGTTTCTATGTGTTGGTCTGCCTGTGGTTATCTGAGTGAGATGCATTGAGATGAGGAACAGCCTGCCATCGTACTGTCTGTCTGTCTGTCTGTCTGTCTGTCTGTCTGTCTGTATGTATGTCTGTCTGTCTGTCTGTCTGTCTGTCTGTCTGGCTGGCTGGCTGGCTGGTTGTCTGTCTTACTCGTTTCTATATGTCTGTCTACACTGTATGTCGGAGTGGACTGCATTCAGGTGAGGCACACACTCACTACCACAGACAGACAGCCAATGACAGACATCCGAAGACAGACAGACAGACAGACAGACAGACAGACAGACAGACAGACAGACAGACAGACAGACAGACAGACCAATAGCCAATGTATTCCTGCCATTGTACTGACTGTCTTTTCTGGTTGTTCGTTTTTCTGTCTATAGTTATCCAGTGGTCATGTCCTACCTGCCCTGTCTGACTGTCTGGCTGTCTGCTTGTCTGAGTTTGTGTGTGTGTGTGTGTGCGTGTGTTTGTGTGCGCGCGCGCGCGTGTGTGTGTGTGTGTGTGAGTGTGTGTGTGTGTGTGTGTGTGTGTGTGTGTGTGTGTGTGTGTGTGTCCGTGTGTGTTCGTGTGCGTGTGCATGTGTGTGTGTGTGCGTGTGTATGTGCGCGCATGTGTGTTACTATTTGGTTGCCCTGTATGTCTGCTTGTCCTTCTGTCTGTCTAGCTGTATATCTATCCATCTGCCTGCCTGCTTGTCTGCTAGCCTGCCTGTTTGTCTGTCTGTCAGTCTGTCTGTCTGTGTGCCTTTCTGTCTGTCTGTCTGTATATCTGTGCCTCCGTCCAGGTGCACGTGTCTAGTATTGTTGTGTGAGTGTGTGTGGGTGTGTGTGTGTGTGTGTGTGTGTGTGTGCGTGCGTGTGTGTGTGTGTGAGTGTGTGTGGGTGTGTGTGTGTGTGTGTGTGTGTGTGTGCGTGCGTGTGTGTTAGGGGATGGTGGAGGGTGGAAAGCAAAGGACACTCTGATCTGCTGTGCTGTGCTGTGTGTGGATGCTGGGAGCCAAAGGGAGGGCTTGTGTCTGGTCTGGTCTAGTCTGCTCTGGGCCCAAAGCAAAACAGACCAAAATAATAATAATGTTTACCCTTCTGCTGCCACTGCACTGCTGCTACACTGCATGGTGCCAGACAGAAAAAGAGTTTTTTGAGAGAAAGCGAGAGAGTTTTGAGTTGACTGCTGACTGCCAGTGCCGTCCCTTCCCAAGCCAGGACTGGTAATGCAATTTCCACTTCCATGCAAACACTCTATTGGCACTGTGCGGCTACCATAGATTAGCTGCAGTTTTAACCTTTACAAGTGTGGGTTTTTGAACATTCTATAAAAAGAATGTGTTCTGTGACAGTGCAAGATTCTAAAATTCCAAATTGTATTGTATGGCACCCAGAATTCTATAGAACTTTCACTGCCCGAACATTGCCTTCACACCGGTGTGATGATACACTCTTAAAAGAGCAAGCAATGCTCTGACAGACAGACAGCGAGGCTGCGTTTTGGATGATGACACCAAAGGCCAATGAATGAGGCCACAGTGATGCACTGGACTGGTCAAGAATTGTTTTGTTGTTTGCGTTGGTAGTATAAAAAGAGTGTTCCCAAAGTGGCCTGAGGATAACTCAATTAGTAGAGTAGTGTAAATGGAACTATATTAATCTCCAAGGAGATAAGTGGAGAAGTGAGCAGTGGGCTGCAGTTCTAAAGAGCAAGCAACGCTCAGACAGACAGACAGACAGACAGACAGACAGACAGACAGACAGACAGACAGACAGACAGACAGACAGACAGACAGACAGACAGACAGACAGACAGTATGGCTACGTTTTGGATGATGACACCAAGGGCCAATGAATGAGGCAACAGTTATGCATTGGTGTGGTCAAGAAAACTTTTGTTTGCATTCATTTTAGTTGAAAAACAGGAAAATAAAATATGACTGTTGGATCGTGTAACAAAACTTGAAAGGAGCTTGAGGAGTGAAGTAGAGTAAGTCTTTTGGTCCTGTATCATTTTTCTTTTTTACAGTAATAACAAAGCAAAAGTATGAGTAGAGTAATGCGTTTGTTGTTATGTATTGTCTGTGTCTTGCTGTGTTTCAAAACTGACTTGCACAGAGTGCCGAAACAGCTTGAAGAGAGCTTGAGCTAGCATCAAACATAGAAAAATGTTCAGTCTGTGTGTGTGTGTGTGTGTGTGTGTGTGTGTGTGTGTGTGTGTGTGTGTGTGTGTGTGTGTGTGTGTGTGTGTGTGTGTGTGTGAGAGAGAGAGAGAGAGAGAGAGAGAGAGAGAGAGAGAGAGAGATAGAGAGAGAGAGAGAGAGAGAGAGAGAGTGCGCGTGCGTGCGTGTGTGCGTATGTGTGTGAGCAGCAAAAGGGCAAGTGGGCTATAGCTGTGGGCCGAGTGCAGGGACATGACCCAATGTTATACAAGGTGCGGGCAAACACAAACAGTAATGAGACACAATTGTTAGGGTAGCGGCTGAACCAGCAGTCTTGTTTGAGTTGTTCTGTTGTCCATTGTTTTGGTCCAACCTGGCGACTGTTATGCAATGTTAATTAGGTGCATTATGCAGGGTTTTTAAACAGTCTAGTTTTGATGTTATTGTTATGGCTGGCTGGGTCACTTGCTAAAGTATTAGTTCTCTGGTGAAGCTCAGTGCACATAGGTGTGTGTTGTGTTTTTGATATTTGTTGTTTTTTTATTTTTTCAGCATAAAATGCCCGTAATGCTTTTAATTTTTAGAATTACAGTTCTGGACTTGATCGGTAACTAGATGTGATGGGAATTGTGTCCCGTGCTGAGGCTTCTTCCAGGAAATCACATTTCTGCTCAAACGCCCCAAAGGCAACTGTGGAACGCTTTGCTGTTTTAATGAAAAAGTGTTAGCAACATTACATTATTAAGAGATATTACCTTCTTTACTAACACATTACAACTTGATCAATCTCATTGCCTGTCTATAGCCCTCTAATAAGTGTAGTAGCTAAGGGTGTTTTAAAAAGTCCTAATGACAAGCTTGCAGCGTCATCAGACCAGCACCAAACTAACTCAGCTGAAACAATATGCTGGAGAACAGCAAGAACCCTCTGCCCCTTTGTTGTCTGCTCCAGCCAAGTTGCCACATTTGAGGATACCAAACCTCCAAACATTTCAGTGTAGTGTTGTGGAATGCAGGGAATGTCCACAGGGTACATTTTAAGGGATGAAAGTGAATTTTGTAACAGCGGAGAGAAGAAAGGAAAAAGGGGGGGGGGGTTTGTGTTGGGGGCTGAGGGGGTGGTGGTGGTGGTGGTGGTGGTGGTGGTGGTAGTGGTGGTGGTGGTGTGGTTCTTGTGAGTAAACAGAGGTGGTTGAAGCGCAGGCTGGCAGGCAGGGCTGCTGACACCTTTGGCTGGGCCCAGGACAAAATCATCTGAAAGGGCCCCCCACCCAATACATTAAATGTAATGAGGACCCAATTATGGCTCCCCATCTCCCTGCACCTGGGACAGCTGACCGCTTTGTCCTTCTCCTTTTTGTTTACAACCCGACCTATAGAGTGCTCTTGATCCCAGGGCCACAGCTACACAGTAAATGTTGTTTAGTGTTAAAATGTAAATCATTAAGTGTCAAATTAACACTGTGAATCCATATATGCTCTAACGTAGTCTTAAATAAACTCTCTACGTGTTAAAATAACACTCAAAGATTTCAAATTGAGCACTAAAATTTACTTACATGCTCAGAACAGTGGTGAATTTCAGTGCAAATCTTACAGTATAGAGAAGTTGAAAGATTTCAGTAGTTTAGCAAGGTAATACTGAACGCAGGTCGTTAACAACTACCATCCTTGTAATGTCATGTATGTGTGTAGGAGGCTGTAGTAGATATGCACTGGAGTATCTCTATCAGGGCACGTATGTATGTGTTACAGTTTTTCTCGATTGCCTACACACAATTTTCGGAATCGGTCTTCGAATTCTCAAAACTCTACACACAAATCTCCAAACCTCACACACAACGGGCCAAACTCTTCACTACCTCTGAAAAATGCACGTCTTGTCTCAAAACAATGTACTCTCTTCTAAAAACCTCATTTTGTCGTCAAATGACACACACAGACAGTCACTACAATACACATTTGCAGACCCATTAAAACACTGTTGGGCACAGGGTAAAACTAATTTCTCCCAGTAACTTGGGCTTTTTTTGTTCTGGATTGCATGGATACTGTGACATAAGCTGTGACATACAAACAGAAACAGAAAGATTTTTATGTCTTTTTCACAAAAACAACACAAAGATAAACCCCACTGCCTATTTGGCAGTACAAAAAACCCATTACATTATTGTATAGCCTATTGCTATGAAAAAAAAACCTCTATACTCAACTTGAAACACAGTAGAAACTTATTTTCTTCAGTGTTCTACTTACTAAAGAGGGTATTTTTCTGTAGTAAAATACTGAAATATTGTTTTGAGACTCGGAGTACACAGACGTGTATATATTTTACATATTTTTAAAAATATTTAAAAATTGCACTAATGTATTGTAAAATATTGGGTAGCCACATGAAAGTTATGTCTTGTTTAACATATTTTTGAGTTCAAAAACTAAACAAATGGGTTTTCTCCTTGCATCCACTCATTTTTCATCAATATGACATGCAATGTGTGTCCTTATGGGGTGATGATTTCAGATTGTAAACCGGTATGAAGAGAGTTTGCCCATGTGATGAGGAAGTGAACATAGTATTGCAGTTGATTGTAGTGTTGTGAATGACAGTGTGTTCCATGAGAAACCCAGTGTTTTTCTTTATGAAAATTGAGTGTAATCCAGAGAATTGTGTGTAATGGTGTGAAAAGAGTGTGTTTTAAAACTGGAATTTGAGTGTTAAGTAGGAATTGTGTTTAGTGTTCAGTGACATTGGTTAGGGGAGTTGGGAAATGGGTGAGATGTTCCGAGAATTGTGTGTGAAGTACCAGAACTTGTGTGGAGGCAATCGAGAAAAACTGTAATTGTTTTTTGGGGGTTTTTTTTGGCGTCATGTGTATCAGTGTTGTGTGTATGTGGCAGCTATGTATGTCCAAGACAAATTTCCTTCAGGACCATTACAGTTTTTCTCGATTGCTTCCACACTAGTTCTGGTACTTCACACACAATTCTCGGAACATCTCACCCATTTCCCAACTCCCCTAACCAATGTCACTGAACACTAAGCACAATTCCTTCTTTACACTCACATTTCAGTTTTAAAACACACTCGTTTCGGTACACACAATTATCTGGAAGTACACTCACTATTCACTTCCTGATGAAGGCTTCATGCCGAAACGTGTATTTTAATCATGCTATGCCCATCAAAATAAAGGCATTTTAATTACAAAGAAGAAAAGTGCCTTGGTATTTCTAAAACTTTTTTGACTTGAACTATGTTGTTTAGGGATACTGCATTGTTAATAGCCCCAAAGTCAACTGTCTGTGCCAGGTCCTTAGTTCGCCGCTCGGGGCAGCCCTGGTTGACCCCCTCATGATCCACGGAGTTGCATGTGTACACTTTGCATAGCAACATTCACAACTGACTGTTCTTTCACTCACCCGGTCAGTAAGTCCAGCAAAGAAGCTGACAGAGCTTGCAAAGGGGTTAGTTGTCCCGGGCCCAGGGAGAGAGATCGGGCCCCGGATTGCATCCGCAATACCTTGTACTGTCTTGTATTGGGACCCTTTCAGATCACTTTGTCCTGGGCCTGGCCAAAGCTGTCAGCCCCCTTGAGTCAGTCAGCCAGTCATTCTGCCCGCACCTTTATCCATTGAACCTTCAGTCAGTTGATCATTCATTCATTCATTCATTCATTCATTCATTCATTCATTCATTCATTCACTCACTCACTCACTCACTCACTCACTCACTCACTCACTCACTCACTCACTCACTCACTCACTCACTCACTCACTCAATCACTCACTCACTCAGTTTGTCCATTAGTCCATCAATCAGTCACTCAA
>NC_085859.1:23551007-23616007 GCF_034702125.1 Engraulis encrasicolus | reverse complement strand
AAAGGTTGAACGAGGTATAGGGAGGAGAAATGGATAGATGGAGATTGAAGAGAGGGAGAGAAGACGAGACTTCTGGCTGAGGAGGGGAAGAGAGAGTTCAAGTTTGGGGGGTGTTCAGATACCGGCTGGGCAAACTAAGGCTGGACTGGTTTCTTGGAACTCAGACAGGATCTGTGTGTGTGTGTGTGTGTGTGTGTGTGTGTGTGTGTGTGTGTGTGTGTGTGTGTGTGTGTGTGTGTGTGTGTGTGTGTGCGTACGTGCGTGCGTGTGTGCGACAAAGGAGGTGTGCAATGCATAATGTGTGAGTGACAGACACAGACATACAATATCTGCTTCTACCGTATGGAAGCGTCTGTGGCTATTACCATTTCTACACCTGATAGACAGTTAGCTGTTGAGACAGTAATTGACCGTAAGACTGTCCTTAATCGCCTAATCTAAGCCGCCTGCCACATGCAAACCGGGCGGGTGTCTGTCTACTAAATCAACATACCATTCTTTCCTCTCAATTTTATTCTTGTTATTGGTCTCGTTTACATTACGTTTAATTTCCGCATCAACTCCATTTAATTCTGAATAAAGCTTAATTACGCTTGGAAATCGTCATGTTAACACTTCACAATTTGGAATTACTAAATGAAAGTTCAATGCAAACTCAGCGGAACTATTGAATTCTGAATTATTCATTCGGAATCAAAAACATAAACATAAACGTAGCCATTGTCTTTTTCTTTTTTGTTATAAGGATGAGGATGGATAGGCATTGAATTCATTGACACGTTTGCCCTAGTACCGTCAACCGAGCGATGTTGCTAAATTGACTATAAAAAATGTACTCACCTCCACACTTATACTGTACTACCAACCAATGAACGATGTGAGAATGTTGTGAGTTAAAGATTATAGGTCAGCTTCTTTTTTCCCAATCCTCACTGTTAGGGCAAGGATGAAGTCTTTGGGGAATGCATAATGTGAGCCATCAGATACCATTTAAACCCAAAGCCATAAGTTGCCAATCAAGTTACTAACTGGTCCAGTTTGGCATATATGCTTACTCTATTGCTGCCTTAGACATTATCGGGGCTAGTCTTGGGTAAGCGGTTAGGGCATCGGACTTATAGGCCAAAAATTGCCGATTCGACTCCCGACCTGCCAGGTTGGTGGGGGGAGTAATTAACCAGTGCTCTCCCTCATCTTCCTCCATGACTGAGGTACCCTGAGCATGATAGGCTACCGTCCTGCTGCACTACTCCCTTTTGGCATAAATGCAATTTCGTTGTGTGCAGCGTGCTCTTGTTTGCTGTGGAGTGCTGTGTCACAATGACAATGGGAGTTGTAGTTTCCCAGTTGGGCTCTCACTTTCACTTTCACTAACTGGTAGTGATTTTAAAGTGATACTGTGCCATTTTTGGAAATAGGCTGGTGGCTAACTGGTCTCCTAGGATTCAATGTTAATTGCTAGCTTGGAGGTAAGATTTGCACTGCCATACTCAGAGAATGACTGGAAGTATAGGACAAGGTAAAATTCAATCATTTAACTCAAGGGGAGGTGTAATATGAGCTTATTTCCAAAACATGGCACAGTATCACTTTATATTACTGTAATGTTTTCCTCTTGTTCTTGTTCCCGTCAGGATGAGGATGGTGCTGGGGGACCAGTGGATAGAGAGCAGTCTGGTTCTGATGGGCATTGTGACACTCGCTCTCTCCCTGGGCAACCTCTCCAGCCGAGGACAGGTTGGTGGTGATGGGATGCATGACAGCACACACACACACACACACACACACACACACACACACACACACACACACACACACACACACACACACACACACACACACACACACACACACACACACACACACGCACACGCACACGCACACGCACACACACACACACACACACACACACATACACACATCACTGGTGATCGATACATTAATTCAAGCTTCAAGCAATTCATTCAAGTAGTGCACCACATGGTCCTGTCTGTCCTTTGGACCTAGATACAGTGGTGCTCATATATTTACATACCCCAGCAGAATATACGCTTTCTCTGCGATTTCTCACAAAATATGAATGATTACACAAAACCTTTATTTTCACTCATTGCTAGTGACTGGCTTAAGACATTTATTAGCAATCTTCTGTGTTTACTCTTTCAAAAGCATGATCACAACCCAAACTACCCAAATGAGGGTATGTAAACTTTTGAACAGGGTCATTTGGGTAGTTTGGGTTGTGATCATGCTTTTGAAAGAGTAAACACAGAAGATTGCTAATAAATATCTTAAGCCAGTCACTAGCAATGAGTGAAAAAAAAGGTTTTGTGTGCGTATATTCTGCTGGGGTATGTAAACATATGAGCACCACTGTAAATTGTCATAATGTTTATGAAAGTCACATTCTCACCTCAGGAAGAGGTTGTTGCTTCCAACAGTTTGGAGGATGAACAAGAGGTGACGACGTACTGGTGGGGGGAGTGGGCCAAATGGACCGCCTGCACGCGCACCTGTGGAGGCGGGGTGATGACGCAAGAGAGACACTGTCTCAAGCAGAGGTGAGCCTCCAATCCATCTGTGGTATTGAGTTCTAAAATAAACTTCGACTTTTTTTCCGCACACCTCAGCTGGCAGGTGCGTTGGAGATGGCACCATGGGTCACTCAGCAACAACTTAAAGAAACTCCCGCACACTGACCATTTCGCTGTTCTTTCTTTAATAAACGTTTCGGTACTAGACCATCATCACGCTGATTGCCTGATGAACGTCTAGTACAGAAATGTCGTTTATTAAAGAAAGAACAGCGAAATGGTCAGTGTGCGGGAGTTTTATTGAGTTATAAAATAACATTTGGGGCAGCTGTGGCCTAGTGGCTAAGGAGATGGGCTCTAGATCAGAGGGTTGCTGGTTCGAATCCTACCCTTGACCACACTCCATGACTGAGGTGCCCTTGAGTGAGGCACCTATCCCTACTGCTCCAGGGACGGTAACCAACACCTGTTGTCTGTAACTGTAAATCGCTTTGGATGAAAGCATCAGCAAAGTGTAATGTAATGCAAAATCTAATGTCAAATACAGCAATATCTTCCTGAAGCGAGCAAAGCAACCTCAGTAGCCAAAGTCAAGGCTTCAGTCCGTTTGTGTGATTGAAGTTGTGTGATTGCGCCATAGATTTCACTGTGCATTCAGACCTGAAGCGTCCAACGCAACCACAGGGGTGCAGTTGTCAAAGAATTCCGTAAAGCAGGGGTGCTCAACTGGCGGACCCAGGTCCGGAGGCGGACCCAAACACAATGTCATCCGGACCAAGACAAAATCCATCTGTATTTAATATGTATAAATTATACATGAGATTTCGCTGCCATGCGATCTATAGGTGTATTTCTGCGAAGCCAGTCTTATGAGAAATAAAAGTATCATCACTATGGCCAGCAAGTGAGGCTATTTTCTGCATCGGTCCGTAGCGACTTTTTTGGACCCTGGAAACATACAAAATTTGGCGAGTGGACCTTTTCAGTTTCTAGTTGAGCACCCCTGCCGTAAAGGATGTGAATTTAAGGCAAAGTGAATTGGATGACTATGTACAGTGATATACAATGACATAATCCAATTTGTTTAACGGCAATAATCATTTGCAATTTTTTCTACAGTCATTGTCCCACGTTGACGAGATGAAACCAAATGTCATGTCATAACGGAATAAAGTGAACTTAGACAATGTTCACAGTCGTTGGAGCATCTTCTTCGACAACCCTTGGCTACTTTTTTGTCTTTGATCGTTTTTGGTTTGAAACCCCAAAATGGGTTCATACACACAACACATTTGCAACCATTCGCCTGTATACTGTATGAAAACTAACAAGAAACTTTCCCATCTCAAGAAAGAGAACAACGGCTGGCAAGAACAATATGACCTGCACAGGCAGCGCCAAGAAATACAGCCTCTGCAATACCAAGGTTAGTTAATTCTCCCCAGCCCCAGACACCTATAAAGCAGGACTCAAATACCACTCAAGACATTAATTCGTATTTTACACGCTATCATTAAATTGTGTTTTATCTTTTTCTCCCGAGCTCGGCTGGCTAGGCTAGATTTAACCTTGGCTCCCCGAGCGCAGGCCTTATTTTACTTCTTTAGGACCTCCATGACAGTCAGGCATGGAATGTAGCCTACATTGTGTTGAGTAATTGTATTTTACTATATGTACAGTATGTATGTATGTATGTGTGTATGTGTGTATGTATGTATGTATGTATGTATGTATGTATGTATGTATGTATGTATGTATGTATGTATGTATGTATGTATGTATGTATGTATGTATGTGTGTATGTGTGTATGTATGTAATGTCTGTCTGTCTGTCTGTCTGTCTGTCTGTCTGTATGTATGCATGTATGTATGTATGTATGTCTGTATGTATGTATGTATGTATGTATGTATGTATGTATGTATGTATGTATGTATGTATGTACTGTATGTATGTATGTATGTATGTGTATGTATGTCTGTCTGTCTGTCTGTCTGTCTGTCTGTCTGTCTGTCTGTATGTATGCATGTATGTATGTATGTATGTATGTATGTGTGTAATGTATGTATGTATGTATGTATGTATGTATGTATGTATGTATGTATGTATGTATGTATGTATGTATGTATGTACGGTATGTATGTATGTATATATGTATGTATGTATGTATGTATGTATGTATGTATGTATGTATGTATGTATGTATGTATGTATGTATGTATGTACTGTATGTATGTGCTGTATGTATGTATGTATGTATGTATGTATGTATGTATGTATCTATGTATGTAGGTATGTATGTATGTATGTATGTACTGTATATACTGTATTTATATATGTACACGCAAGTATGTATGTATGTATTTATGTAAGTATGTAAGTATATGTATGTACTGTATGTTTGTATGCAGGATTGCCCTTCGACTGGCAGCAGTTTCAGAGAAGAGCAGTGCTGGTCCTTCAACTCACAGGTTTACAGTGGCAAAAGCTATGACTGGAAGCCCCTCTATCCTGGTAAATATATGAATAACATGTATTTGCATTCTCTACATTTATATGTATTTGTTTGCCATGAGCCATGTGTGTGTGTGTGTTTGTTTTTGTGTTGCATGCATGCGTATGTGCGTCCATGAGCGTGCGTATGCGTGCCTGCATTCGAGTGTGTGTGTGTGTGTGTGTGTGTGTGTGTGTGTGTGTGTGTGTGTGTGTGTGTGTGTGTGTGTGTGTGTGTGTGTGTGTGTGTGTGTGTGTGTGTGTGTGTGTGTGTGTGTGTGTGTGTGCGTGCACTTATAAACTCAAAATAACCACACCTACTGAAACACACTCGTGGAAAGAAAACATTAAGAGATAGAAACTGATAAGCAAGTTGAAGGCAGACATCTAAACAGCAACCCAAACAGGTTTCAGAGGTGTCTGGAAGTGGTCGACTCGACACAGACTCACGAGTGGAGTCTGTATGCAGATTGCGATCTGTCTAAAGGCAGACTTTGTGTATCGCTTAGGAGTCTTAGTTCAGTCAGCCTTACAGAGGCGATAAACAAATGACAACAAAAAAACGCAGACATTAATACACGTCGCCTACTGTAACAAATTATTGTTGTTGTTGTTGAACATGCCATTTCATATCAAACAGTTTTGTTTATCACTTGCCCCTATGAGCCATCTAGCGCAGACATGCTCATTAGTTATGCACTGTATTAAAGGGCTAGAGGGCTAACGCGTGAGTTTGAAAAATAAAGTGTTGCCACATTTTGATAATCTTCCGCAGATGACTATGTGCATATCTCGAGTAACCCCTGCGACCTCCACTGCACGACCACGGATGGCCAGCGGCAGCTGATGGTGCCGGCCCGCGACGGCACGTCTTGCAAGTACAGCAGCTATAGGGGCGTGTGTGTAAATGGACGATGTGAGGTACGGTAGGCAGCCGCAAAACTACATATAATATGTATGTACTATAATGTGTACTGTATACCAGGGCTATTCAAATGGAGGCCCTGGGGCCAGATGCGGCCCTTGGACAGCAAGGCTCTGGCCCCCCACAAGCCCCTTGAAATACAGAATTGGTTTCCGGAATTTAGAGATAAAAGTACGGGTTCAGTATCGCCCTGAAACGGGACACGGGACGTTAAAATGCAGGAAATTACATCTAAGAAATGCAAAACTTTCTGGGGGAGGACCCAGAATATTCGCATATTTTTTCAATTGACACACGACAACCATAATACATACGTAAAATTCGGCCCCTTTACTGGGAGGAATTTGGAAAACTGGCCCTCGTTGACATTTAATTGAATAGCCCTGCTGTATGTAATAGGCCTACATATAATATATTTTGTTATTGTTATTATCAGAGCAGAGGTGTAGGCCTATGGTATAACATAGATGCAGAAGTAGGCCCTATTATTAGACGTAGTAGTGCATGATATTACATGATATTACAAAGTCGTCATAGTTATTCATAATGTATCTGATTAGCGCTTAATGAGGGTTTTTACTTTTCTTTTACATCGGCTTCTATTTTATATATCTCTGGTTATTACTGCCTTTGTTTTACTTTCAAGAAAAACAGAAAGTCTCTCTCGGATTTCAGACTCACGAACTTGTTTCTTAACTTCCTTTGGTGTTAAAAAAGTATCTCTCTACTCTACTGTACTTTACTTCACTCCCTGTGATTCGGAAGGTGGAAAAGTTGAGGTTGAGAGAGTGAAAGGAGAGGAGTAGACTGTAGCTGCCGTTGCCTTGGTTTCACCGCGCCAGTGCACACTGAGACAGCTGATTTTACTCAGGGCGCTCTGCCCACTCTCGGCCTGCTCCAGGAATTGAGCTTATTAGCGAATCCAGGTGGCTGAGACAAAATTTACCGGGAAGGTCTGTTTTTTTTTCGCTCTCTGAACCTGGAATTTCCACCCCCAGTAGTAGTCCTGTGGACGAGCATTTTTGTGGCTCCAACTGTGACGTCAATGCCAGCACAAAGGAATTTTCACAAGGGTGCGTAATGTAACAATTCAGGCCCCTTTCCAATTGGACACAGGGTTGTTTGAGACCTGAGAGATGAATAGAATTACAGTGCATTCTCATTTACTCCCTCATCAGGGAGAAAGAGAGAGAGAGAGAGAGAGAGAGAGAGAGAGAGAGAGAGAGAGAGAGAGAGAGAGAGAGAGAGAGAGAGAGAGAGAGAGAGAGAGAGAGAGAGAGGGAGAGGGAGAGAGAGAGAGGGAGAGAGAGACTGCCCTTGAGACTGTAATAGTGCATGTTCATCATCATGACTTCCTTTAGAGTGGGTAAGGTTTGGAAGAGCAGTGTCTACTTCTTGTTCAACCCCAGCCAATCGGATGCGACGGCGTGCTCTTCTCCCCAAAAACACTGGACAAGTGCGGCGTCTGTCAGGGGGACGGCAGCAGCTGCAGCAGGGTCACGGGAAACTTCCGGCGCGGGGCCTCCACTCTGGGTAAGAGGACTGTGATTGGCTGCAGAGAGATGGACACAGAGTGGGAATGCAGCAAGTTGGGGTTATAGGGCGGATTCCCCTAAATGCTGAGATATGCTTGCCGTGCGACTTTACACATCCATACCTCCAAGCAGGAGTTGGCGTGAGACAAAAAAATAAGACCCGGACACTTGGGTACATGGCCCCCTATTGGCCTCATGATGCATGCCGTTCCGACAGTGGAATGCTGTAATAGCCATTGAACAGACTGGTCTACCATACCATTACTCAGAGCCTTTAGTAATACATAACATCTTGGTCATTGCCATTCTGGTAAGATCATTTTTATAACAGGGGGTCATGTCTTAACAGGCAAAACTGTAGGCCATCTTTAAGAATGTGCAAAAACAACAGCATCGGCCCCTGGATCACTGGCCTGCCAGGCAATGCGATGTATGAAAGATTATGGTATCTGTCCAGGCGTAAAACCATGTGTGAAGTAAGTGTTTTGTAATTGTTGCTGAATAAATGTCAGCACACAACAGGACAGTACTAGAGGCATCCTCTAGAGGGCAGAGAGCTAGCGAGACCCTCCTCGAAATGTCCAGTCATTTCTTTCACCCCACAGTGACCTCACTCAACATCACTCACATTTGCGATGATTGGCGCGATCTCTGCTACTGTTGTGACAGTAGAGCATCACGTGGATGGGTCACATCACATGGCAGTCAAATAAACACGGCAATGCCTTTGTGCCCAAAATGTGCATGTGTTCAGACACGCACTCGGCAGCAAGCATATTCTAGGGTTTTAGGTGGGACATTTTATGTATTTTAGGCTTTGTATTTACGTAGTGGTAATATTGTGTAAGCAAGCATGCTTATTTTCCATCCAATATTTGATCACAAGGATGCACAACTTTGTATTGTCAATAGCTTTACTAACATTAAACGACAGTTAATTGCCTCACATTAAGAATAACCTAGGCTACTACTTTTTAGGAGAGCTACTCCTTCTTTAGTACATTTTGCTCTTAATATGTCACTGATGATGAACCCTGATTTGTTGTGAATTTAGGGGTTAGTATACAATAGTAACACCACAAACAAGCAGGCTTGATAACATTGTAAGCATTCTGACTGCTGCTGGTAAAGATGAGATATGTAATATTAGCTGCAGAAGAATATGTGACAGACAGGGCTGGGTTAACACTAAGGCTAGATATGACTGCAGCCTAGAGGCCCTCACCTGCCAGGGGGGGCCCTCATCGGCCAAAAGCAAAAAAATGCAAAATTGTGACAAGATGCAATATTGAAGGATTTATCTGAAATGTCAGCTCATAATTATGAAACTCTAAATAAATTTGTTGCAAAATAAGCCTTCCGAAGGGCCCACAGCAACCTGTAGCCTAGGGCCCCCAGGCAATCTTAATACGGCACTGGTGAGAGAGCTTGAAGACAGTGCACTGTTTGCATTGAAGTTTACTGCTCAACAACTTAGCCGCTTGGAAAAAAAGACTCTTCACCTAATTTTTGAAGTTGCAGACGGTGATGTTGTTTGTCGGCCTACTACGCCTTCATATGTGTCTGTTTTCCTCTTTACGTAGGATACTCTTTCATCACCCAAATCCCAGAGGGCTCCTGGGATATTCAGATAATTGAAAGGAAAAAATCTGCTGATATCCTAGGTATGACGACCTTGGGCATGCATCATCATATTACAGTGGAATACAGTGGAAAACTCCTCTGCCCTCTTCCTCGACACTTCTCTCACTCTCTCTCTCGTCCTCACCTCTCCTCTCTTCCTCGCCACTCGTTTGTTTCTCTCCTCACCGCTCTGCGCCTTTCTCTCCCCTCGCCATTACTGCCTCCTCTCTCTAGTCTTTTCTTATCCCTCTCTCCTCTCTCTCTCTCTCTCTCTCTCTCTCTCTCTTTCTCTCTCTTTCTCTCCCTCCCTCTCCTTGCCTGTCTTTTCCTATCCTCCTCTACTGGTCTGGCCTCTTCTCCTAATTTCCTCCTCTGTTCTCCCCCAGCAGACAGATCCGGTTGGTACTTCTTGTCATGTCATGTCATGTCATGTAATATATTACATAGATCATATGAGTAATATATGCAATTTTTACTATACAGTACATTCTCTCTCCTCCCTGTGACTGACCAGGTTGGAAACTTCTTTTAATATAATGTAATGTAGTCACAAGTCACAAGTCATGTAATGCGCTTCACAGATACTACAGTATGCGTAAGTAATATACCGGTACAATATGTATTACCACCCCCCCCTTCTTTTTATGTAATGTAATGCAATGTAATGTAATGTACGTAGTATACTGCTCACTACATCAGTGGTCTCTAAATGGTGGCCCACGGCGCGGGCCAGATCTGGTCCAAGCATGACAAACATTGGGCCCACCATGAGGTTGGAGCGTGTGGGCATGCACATGCATGTAGCCTATTCTTTCTTTCCTCTCTCCTAGCGGTGACAGATCAGGCTGGGAACTTCTTCTTCAACGGAGCCTACAAGGTGGACGCCCCACAGAACTTCCATGCCGCGGGCACCATCTTCAAGTACCGCCGGCCCACTGACGTCTACGAGACCGGGATCGAGTACATCGTGGCCAAGGGCCCCATCGATCAGCCCATCAATGTTCTGGTACTGTAGCTGAGGTCAGAGATGAATAAAATAGTAGAAGGACTGTGGCAGATGTATTTGCAACATTAGTATGATATTATATTACACTGTTGTAAGTATGTAATAGTATGCTTCTAGTGTTGTTATTACATCTGTAACAGTATTTCTACTTGGACTTAATGTGTATCTCTGGCTGAGGTCCTCTATCCATTGGTCAAGCTAGTGCCGAAATATAAGCAGAGGGCCCCAATGGGTAATCTCGCTTGCTGGCAAGACCCAACCCTGCACTTGATTGACAGTTGCTGAACTCAATCGTGAGTCAGTCTGTGAAGCTGACTGAAGTTGACGGGTCATCTCAAAGGGACTGACTTGAGCAAGCACTTTGCACTGTGACTGCTAAAATAGCTACTAAAAGCTGCTAGACGTGTTGTCAGTACTAACTCCTGGATTGCTTTCACTTTTGGACAATTTGTCCTCTGGCATGGTAGTGCTGTAGTTCCATTCGGTGACCTATTTTGGGCTCATCGGTGGGCCGATTTACTATTTGCTGAAAATACTCAACTATATTATAAGAACATTGCTATGACATTACCGAGAGCCTTAAGTAACAGATTAAGACATAGCCATTTCAATTTTGGTGAAAGTGAGGTTATAGTATAGGCTCTGCGCTAAAGTAATATATATTGAACTAGAAATGCACTCAGAGAGTGCAAACCTTTGCCAAGGAAGCTGTTTGACAGAACATTTGAATATGTTACACTCTCATTTTTTGCAAGTCATTCTGCCTTGTTTTTGTGGAGTTAGAAGCTGGAATGGCAAAATTCCCCCTCTTCCACAATGGTGAAGAATTCTTTAAAAGATTCCTGGATCCAGACCGTGATCCGGATCACCACCAAAATCGATGCACTTTTTCCACCTGTCATTTTCAACTCCACAAAGTTTCAGCAAAATCCATTCATAACTTTTTGAGTTATCCTGCTGACTGACAGACAGACAGACAGACAGACAGACAGACAGACAGACAGACAGACAGACAGACAACAAAACAGACAAACCAATGCGACCGAAAACACAACCTCCTTGGCGGAAGTAATAAAGTAAAATAAATTGAATAAAGTTTCAAAGAGGTCAGCACTATATATTATAACCATCTAAATTCTAAAAGGTCCATAATGTTCATAATGTTATTCAGATGGACTGAAAAAATTCAACTCTACAGGTTTCAGTATTCACAGAATATTGAGTAGTTATTGAGTATATTACACAACATTTACACAGTTGTAAGTAGAGCAACTTTGAAAATGTTACACTGATGTAAAGATTGAAAACAGTATTTTTGAAAGGGGTATCTGAAACAGTGTTCATTTAAACTCTTTAAAAGTGAGGTATATTGACATTGCTATCTTTTCCTATGGTCCTTTCGAAGGTGTGGAACCAGAATGGCCGCAACCCCTACATCACCTACGAGTACACGGTGCTACGGGACGCCCTGCCCCCCATCTCCCAGCCCCCCCTCTACACCGGCCCCGACACAGGGGGCAACGGGGACGTCTCCGTGGAGGTGGGCCACGCGCTGACGCCCCCCCACCAGAACGAGACGGTGTACCACAGCGTGGGTGCAGGAGGAGGAGGAGGAGGAGGAGGAGCAGGAGCAGGAGGAGGAGGAGAAGGAGGAGGAGGAGGTGTTGGGGTGGGGGAAGAGGAGCCCAATCACGTCTCCAAGCCCGGGTCACATGACGCGGGAGGCGGGACAGGGGAGGGGCAGATCATGGGGCAGGTGTCCAATGAGGTGTACGCTGAGACGCCAGGGGTGGACTGTGATGATGCGGGACCTGTGACGCCACAACAACTGGGCAACACAGGTGAGGACACATACACACACATGCTGTACGGACACACACACACACACACACACACGTACGCATGCGCACGAACACACACATGCACACACACACACACACACACACACACACACACACACACACACGTACGCATGCACACACACACACACACACACACACACACACACACACACACACACACACACACACACACACACACACACACACACACACACACATACGTACTGTATGCACATGCACACACGTACAGTACAATGCACATATGCACACATTGAAACGTATGCATGCACACATGACAAATACACACAGACACACACAGAGACACACGCAGACACACACACACACACACACACACACACACACACACACACACATGCACGCGCACGCACATGCACACACACACGCACACGTACACGCACGCACACGTACAGATGCTAGTACCTATCTGCATCCATCCGTCCATTCATTCTGACACTTTGAAACGCTTCGTGTGACATCATGACCCCTTTGCTATTGCAAGGCTCTTCGAAGACAGTGGCGACCATCTCTATCCATTGAGCGCCATTTTTATTGTTTTATTTATCTATTTGTTTATTTATTTATTTGTCATGACTGTAGACTGTGTGTGGAGAGTGATCTTCTTTTTTTCGCCGGCCCATGGCCTCTCTGTATAATTCATACACACACACCCAAAGAGATGGACGGGAATGGAGGAGAGAGATGAGAAAGGGAGAGATGAAAAATTCAGTGAGCATTTTTTAAGCCACCCTCTCCTCTCCTCTACTCTCCTTTTGCTTTCCTGTCCTCTCACCGCTCATCGCTAACACACCACCTCTATAAATAGACAAATAGCACCGTGGCGGATGGATGCGCCCTCGCCCTCAGATCGGGCCAGCCATTTTGGTTATTTTCTGTGTGTGCGCGCGCATGTGTTTGCGTGTGTGTGTGTGTGTGCGTGTGTGTGTGTGTGTGTGTGTGTGTGTGTGTGTGTGTGTGTGTGTGTGTGTGTGTGTGTGTGTGTGTGTGTGTGTGTGTGTGTGTGTGCGTGCCAGTGTGTGTTCGTGTGTGTGTGTGCGTGTGTGTGTGTGTGGTAAAAGCATCCCCGTGCATTATGGGAGATGCTCTGGAATTCTAAGTAATTCTAGAAGACTGCCGAACTTACCTACAGACAGATTCCATATTTCTCATTTTTTGACATTTGAGTGGGGATTTTTTTTTTTACTTCAGCATTGTGTAATTTCAAGGAATATTGTGAGGATGAAATTTTTCCAGAGTTCTCGTTCACTAAATCACGGTTCCATCAAAGTACTTTTGTAATTCATTTGTAAGTCATTTGTACTAGTCCTGTGTTCTACAAAACCAGGGCAGCTGCTAGGTATAAGCAGAGTAATCAGAGCGCTTAGGGTCTCAACCCCTTTGCCCCCAAAATTGGGGCTTCCTCAATTGACATTGACGAAAAACGTATTATTATTTTTATTTAATTATGAGGGGGGCCTCCTGACCAGTTACACTGTATGCTTAGGGCCTCCAAAACCTTAGCAGCGGCCCTGTGCACAACCGTTTCATTTGTTCTGCTCCTGTGTTCTGTTCTGACCAACCTGTTTCATTTGTACCCGCCCTGTCTTCTGTTCTGACCAACCCGTTTCATTTGTACCGGCCCTGTGATCTGTTCTGCCCAACCCGTTTCATTTGTACTGGTTCTATGTTCTGCACAGAGGGCAACAGCACCAGCAGCGGCCTGCCCAGCGGCCTGGTGGCCCCGCCCCTGGCCACGCCCAACCGTCTCGGGGACAAGATGGCCGACCCCGACAACCTCATCTGGAGGCTGCTGATGGGCGAGGGGATTGGCCAGGACAAGCTGTCCGTCAACATCACCACCAATCAGCTTCTCACTCAGGGCGAGGGCGGCCAGTTCTCGGCCGATCTGGGGCCGCTGGAGCTGGACTACGGCAGCCTGGAGTCCAACGCCGGGTTTGGGCTGAACGGCTCCACGCTGCTAGAGTTCACACTGGGCCGCAGGAGCAACGAGTCGGGTGACTTGCCCCTGCAGAACAGGACTCTCTTCCCCAGCCTGCGGAATGGGAACCGCACCGGTCGCACAAGGTGATGAAGTGTGCAGCACACACACACACACACGCACACACACACAGACACACACACAATCGCACCGGTCGCACAAGGTGATGAAGTGTGCTGCACACACACACGCACGCACGCACACACACACACACACACACACACACACACACACACACACACACACACACACACACACAGACACACACACAACTGCACTGGTCACACAAGGTGATGAAGCGTACTGCGCACACACACACACACACACACACACACACACACACACACACACACACGCACACACACACACACAGAGACACACACAACCACACAGGTCGCACAAGGTGATGAAGTGTGCTGCACACAAACGCGCGCACGCACACACACACACACACACACACACACACACACACACACACACAACCACACAGGTCGCACAAGGTGATGAAGTGTGCTGCACACAAACGCGCGCACGCACACACACACACACACACAGACACACACACAACCGCACCGGTCGCACAAGGTGATCACGCGTACTGCACACACACACACACACACACACGCACACACACACACACACACACACACACACACAGACACACACAATCGCACCGGTCGCACAAGGTGATGAAGAGTGCTGCACACACACACACACACACGCTCACACACACACACACAGAGACACACACAGCCGCACTGGTCGCACAAGGTGATGAAGCGTACTGCGCACACACACACACTCACACACACCCACACACACACACACACACACACACACACACACACACACACACACACACACACACACACACACACACACACACACACACACACACACACACAACCGCACCGGTCGCACAAGGTGATGACGCGTACTGCACACACACACACACACACTCTCTCACACACACACACACACACGCACACACACACACACACACACACACACACACAACCGCACCGGTCGCACAAGGTGATGAAGCACACTGCACTCCACTTGTACAAGCACAGCAGTGTCTTTCTCAATCACAGGCACAGAGTTGCAGACAGAGAAACACAAATATACCACACACACACACACACACTTAAGTCAAGTATTCACTCACACACACACTCTACTGTCTTGCTCTCTGTGTCTCTGTCTATCACTCTCTCTCTCTGTCACAAACACACCCTTAATGTCGCTGACATCTCAATGCTCAGGGAAACCTGTCCCTGATTGAAAGCAGGGTGCTGCGGCTGAACTGGGCTTAAGCTAGATTTATGCTTCGCTCGCATAGAATCTGCGTCCGTCCGTTTTCTGTCTATGCGAGTCCACGCCCCCCTCTCAGAGGCTCTGCGCCCGTCGTCTAGCGCCTCGAAAAAATTCTAACTATCCGTCGGACGGACGCGGAGTACGCAGACAAAAAGGCACTATGATTGGTCGTCTCGCTACTTCCTTGTTCTGTTCTTGTGGCAGCGCAATGCCAGTAGTTTGCGAGAGCAGAGCTGTATTCTGTTAAAAACTTTATTAATGCCTTGTGTGTAAATGTGTGTAAATACACGAAGCTAAGCTAAGTAACAAACAATGCATCAGTTGAACACTCGTGGCACAATGCCTGCGGTTTTACTACCGTTCCTCCACCTAATGTAAACACACATCGGCAGAATCAACTGTCTTTACATGCTTGCATTTTCTGCTCGTGAAAACAGACTGGGTATGTCAAATAATGATACCACTGCATTGCCTTTGCAATTTGTGTGAAAATACCTAGCTAACCGGGATAGAAAGCAACATTGCTTAATAATGACCGCAGTGCTTACAATGTAGTGAAAGTAGCCTAATCGCGCAATTTCAAATGTGGCTGGCAACGAGACCTCGGACCTCGCAGAGCTCGCAGATGCATGAATACAAAATTGGTTCGTGGCCACTCCCACGCGACTTTTCACGCTCGCAGTTGCTGAAGTCTAATCTGACCTTTACTCCCTCATGTTTTCCCTCATCCTTCATTACACAGACTGTCTGTCTGTCTACCTGTCTACTTGTCTACCTGTCTGTCTGTCTGTCTGTCTGTCTGTCTGTCCGTCCCTCCGTCCGTACGTCCGTTCGTCTGTCTGTCTGTCTGTCTGTCCGTCCGTCCGTCTGTCTGTCTGTCTGTCTGTGTGTCTGTCTGTCTGTCTGTCTGTCTGTCTGTCTGTCTGTCTGTCTGTCTGTCTGTCTGTCTGTCTGTCTGTCTGTCTGTCTTTCTGTCTGTCTGTACTGGGCCTGTATTGCTGAGCAGAGCTCTCTCTATGTCGTCTCCTGTTCCCTGCGGTGTGGTGTAGTTGGGAGAATTATTGGTCTATTTGGACGGCCGTCAAACCACAGACATCTCATTACCATGGGCTGGCTAGAGTGCAGAGCTGAGGGCCTTGGGTGGAGAGGGCTGCTGGTGGTGAAGGGGTATGTGGACTTCTCTGCTGTCCGTTTGCCTTGGGTGTGTTGGGGAGGTGGAGGTGGAGGGTTGTATGGGACAATGTGCTGTCCAGTGTTGCCAGATGTGTGTGACCAAATCCCGCCCAAAAGGTTCTCAAGAACTGCCAAAATGTGATAACTTCCGCCCAATTTCAACAAATTACATTGATTTTTATGGGCCCAAAACGGCTGAAAAAAAAAAAAACACCAAATGGCCATTTTTTTCAGATTTTTACCCGCAGACGCTCATCCTAAGTAGCCCAATTTGGCGGGCACCCGTCCAATCTGGCAACACTGGTGCTGTCCCTTGGAGATTTGGTGATGGGGAGATAGGGGGTGAGGTGTGTGTCTTGTGTGCTGTCCCATTTAAGTAGCCTTGGGTGAAGAAGATGGTGGTGGAGGAAGGGTATGAGGGCTTACTGTACTGTATGTGGCGTCCTGTTTGCCTTCAGTTTGTTTGGGGAGGTTGGAGGTGTTATTATGTGGACCAAAGTGCATCTGGGTGCAGGGTCAGTGTAGGGGTAGGGGAGCCGGAAAAAAACAGTCCTGTAGAAGCAGCCTTGGGTCTGTCTGTCTGTGTGTGTGTGTGTGTGTGTGTGTATATATGTGTGTGTGTGTGTGTGTGTGTGTGTGTGTGTGTGTGTGTGTGTGTGTGTGTGTGTGTGTGTGTGTGTGTGTGTGTGTGTGCGCGTGTGTGTGTGTGTGCGCGCGTGTGTGTGTGTGTGTCTGTCTGTCTCTCTGTCTGTGTGTCTGTGTGTCTGTGTGTGTTGGGGTGGTTATGTGGGCCGAAGTGCAGTCTCGTCAGCCGTGGGTGAGTGGAGAGTGGGGGTGGAGGAGGGGTGGGGGTTGGGGAGGACATGCTGGATAGTCTCAGCTGAGCGAGAGAGCATGTTCCAGGGGATGGAATGTGCTTGGGGCCTCTCTTACTCACTTACTCTCAGTCTTCTCACTCGTCCTTCCCCTCATTCTCTCTCTCTCTCTCTCTCTCTCTCTCTCTCTCTCTCTCTCTCTCTCTCTCTCTCTCTCTCTCTCTCTCCTCTCTAGTCCACTCTCACTCTCACTCACATCTCTCTGTCTTTCTCCCTCTTGTCCTCTTTCACATTCTCCATAATCCCCTCCTCTCTCTCTCTCTCTCTCTCTCTCTCTCTCTCTCTCTCTCTCTCTCTCTCTCGCTCTCGCTCTCCTCTCTATACTAGTCCACTTTCACTCTCACATCTCTGTCTTTCTCCGTCTTGTCCTCTTTCATGTTATCACAGTCTCCCTTTCTTTCTGTTATCCTTTACTGAGTCATATTTTCTCTCTCTCTCTCTCTCTCTCTCTCTCTCTCTCTCTCTCTCTCTCTCTCTCTCTCTCTCTCTCTCTCTCTCTCTCGCTCTTTGTTTTCCTCTCTCATCCAGTTCTTCTCTCCGTTTCTCTTTTACACTCTCTGTCTTCTATCTTTCGTTTCGCTCCGTTTCTGTTCTCATCTGTCCCACTTTTTTTCGTTTGTCTTCTCTATTCCTCTACTCCTCAGTCTTTCTCTTTCTCTATTCTTTGTCTCACTCATTCTTTCTCTGTTACTGGCTCAGCAATGCTGCTCGTTTTGGTGTCTCATCTTTCTCACTCACTCCCTCTTTCTCGCTCATTTGCCGTCTTTTTCTTCCTCACCCAATCCTACCCTCCCACCTTATGCTCTCTCCCTCTCTCTCTCTCTCTCTCTCTCTCTCTCTCTCTCTCTCTCTCTCTCTCTCTCTCTCTCTCTCTCTCTCTCTCTTCTTGTCCCTTCTCTTCTCTTCTCTTCTCTTCTTCTCTCTTCTCTTCTCTTCTCTTCTCTTCTCTTCTCTTCTCTTCTCTTCTCTTCTCTTCTCTTCTCTTCTCTTCTCTTCTCTTCTCTTCTCTTCTCTTCTCTTTAGTCTTCAGTCTTCAGTTTACAGACTGCCAAGGGGCAGGATTGTAGGCCAAGCTGAGCTGAGCTTGATCTGGGGCCCTGGCTGGATTTGTGCGCCATCATTTTTATAATTCATGTAGAGTTCTGAGGCGAGGCAGCCAAACGCCGCCTGTCCACACACAGTCCTTCATCCGCCATCCGCACCCACAGCCAGCAGCCCCACGGCCACATTATACTACTGTAAACACACAGTGTCAAAACCTAAAGACGGAACAACACTGAGAACAACACTGAGTGTTGAATTGAACTATCTAAGTGCTGAATTGTGGTATATGCATGGAGAACAGGATGCAGAAACATAGGCCAATCCGCTGTCAGGGCCCATGATATCATCTTACCTGATTATCATCGAATTTCAAATCTCTTTGAGACTTGGTCTGACTAAGAGCATAACAATGAACATTTCCCAAACGGCAGGGTTGACCCACCTCCCTTGGTTTGCTACTGGTTGTTTCCTTCCCAACAAAGTGTGTGTGTGTGTGTGTGTGTGTGTGTGTGGGGGGGGGGGGTCAGAAACGATCACTAGAAGCAACGCCGAAGGTGTTGCGTCACTAGGAGGGCGCGGCCTGGCTAATGAAACACATCACATGACCGGGTTGCACCATTACGTGATGCACCTTAATAAGCTCATACGACTTACATTTTTGTCGATCGATGTAGACAAAGCACGTGAGCTAGAACTTGTCACAATGTGGGTGTTATTAAATACAGCGCATTTAAAGTCGGCCACAAATATGAACGAGACGATGAGCTCGCACCAGTTTGCCCTACTAACACACCACTTGTGAGGAGTGGTGGGGGGGCAGGCAGTGAGGAGGAGCTGAAGTGGGGACCTGCGCAAACTTGTGTAGAGGTGTGAGACAAGACTCATATACACACGTGAGTGAGTTGTTGACCAACCAGTTCATGGGCGCGTGACCTCGGAGGCGGTCTGCAGACGAGCGTTGAAGGGGATAAGCAACTGCAGAGGTTGCAAGATCTGACTGCAGTCGCATTTGTAACGCGATAGTTTGACACCATGTGACATGTCACCTCATCGACGCAACATCACCGAAATTTTGAAGTCTGACACGAAATCTAACTGTCATGCAACTTTTTGAGCCAGAATGCATTGCTGTCTAAATGCGTATACAGCCGTTGCGGTATCTCGAATAAGCTTAGTGTGTCGTAATGGTAGCCTCGCGAGCCATCCTACGTACTTCCGCCAAAGGATTGGCTCCACTACTGTAGTCTGGCCGTGCTTCTCTGTGGAGTGCCTGGAGCAGTAGAATTTTGATCGCAACGCCCCCCCAGAAAACAGCCAATAATCGAATACGCCCCCCACGTGGGGACGAAAGGGGGAGGACGCTCGTGACAATGACGTACACATCTGCGCCAGAGCCATTGGTCTGCGCTATGTTGTTGTTGAGTAACTGCCAGCGATTGGGTGAGAGGTGTCCAATAATTTCAAACCATAACTGAGTGCAAACTTCCTGCTTCCTACAATCGCTTCAGAGCAAACAAATGCCAGACCATAAATACGAAATGATGGTAGTATTATGGGATGGTCAGGACCTGGCTATCGTAATGGTGCCAAACATGGGGAATGGGGATGCAGACAGACGCACAGGAATCAGTTGAGAACAATTTTGGATTGGAATAGGAATGAAGTGAATTATGGGATCTTCTCGACAAGCCATAATTTCAAGGTATAATAATTTTAGTGCAGTGACAGAGTGATATTGGATATCGTTGGCGTTTGTACAGCTGTGATATTAAAATCAACGTGTCATAGTCAAAGTGTCATCGGTGCTGTTGTATTTTATTTGGTAATGTGATTGGTAATGTGATTGCTTACACTGGATGTGCCGTTAATAATCGTGGAGTGCAGCATGGGTTGATTTCAGTTTCATCCTCTCATTGTCTCCTCTAGCCTTATTTCTTGGTGGAGGAAAAAATAAGGTTTCCCTGTCCTTGTTTCACTGTCAAACAGCTCAGAATGGCTGTTTGTGGGTTTTTCCCCTCACTATTCAACATCCTGGTTGCAAATGAGACAGTAGAGTACTGTACAGAGTACAGTAGAGTTAGAGAAGAGGCAACTTTATTCATCCTGAGGGAAATGAAGGTGTCTGTCATCTTACGATGGCGCTGAAAAGACGTGCTGCCGCACAAGGAGAGAGAGACAGAGAGACAGAGAGACAGAGATGGAGATGGAGAGGGGTCGAAAGATGGTTAAGAAGGAGGAAGAGCCTGACTCCCTGGTGATTTGAAGAGGATGTCTCTGTGTCTTCTTATCTCCCCTGCTCAGGAATCATCAGAAATTCCTGCAGAAGAATTTCAAGTTGAGTCCGGCCGATATGTACCGCTGGAAACTCTCCTCCCAGGAGCCCTGCAGCATGACGTGCTCCATCGGTAATAACTCACATCACCAAGCACGCACGCACACACACACACACACACACACACACACACACACACACACACACACACACACACACATGCACGCACGCACACACACACACACACACACACACACACATGCACGCACGCACACGCATACACACACACGCACACACACACGCACACACACACACGCACACACACATGCACGCACGCACACATGGACACACACACACGCACACACACATGCACGCACGCACACATGGACACACACACACGCACACACACATGCACGCACGCACACATGGACACACACACACACACACACACACACACACACACACACACACACACACTCACTCACTCACGCACAAATATGTGCAGACCAGCACACACACACACATACGCACAGAGTGGTCTGCACTTCAGGAGGTGATGTGATTTACAACAAAGTGCATGTACACACACACATACAGGCACACACACACACGCACACACAAACACATACTGGCCACCACACAGACATATATTCACACAGACAAGACACACACACACACACACACAGAAATGTAGATCACCACACACACACACACACACACACACACACACACACACACACACACACACACACACACACACACACACACACACACACACACACAGAGAAATGTCTGCAGCACAGGATACAACAGGACATAAAACACCCGCTCCAAACTAGATGAAATGCACTCCATTTTTCATCTCCTGTAGTAATTTCTTCTCTTTCTTCTCTTTTTTGTGGAAAGTAAACATTTTTCAGTGATGTACTATAACATCTCCAGCAGCCCATACCTAGTTTGGGTGTCTTTCTTTTAATTTTCATGAAAGATTTTTGCCACTATTTTGGGAATGAATATAGTTAAAATCGTTGGCCAGAGTTTATAAAGGTGGTTAAGTGTTTTATTTTTCATGTAAGCCGTTGTCTTGCTTTAAGACCAGTTAAAAGAGGGAGTATGTCGCTAAGCTAGTGAAAGTCAATGCATCTGTGTAGCATGCTACATGCTACAGTGATCCATTGACTTTCACTAGCTTAGCTATATACTCCCTCTTTTAACTTGTCTTAAAGCAAGACAACTCTTAACATGAACAATAAGACACTTTACCATCTTTATAAACCGCAGCCAACGATTTTAACTGTATGAAGCCCCAAAATAGTGGCATACCCCTTTAAGTATAGCAAAAAAGGGATGCACTCTGCATCAAGGGACTTTTTATTGTCTCTCTGCACTGACACGTTTTGATGTGTGCCTTCTTCAGGTTGCAATGGTGGAACACTGAAGAAGGCACACCGAAACATGTCTTAGCAAATAGGCAATAAAAAGGCACTTGATGCAAGGTGCATCCCTTTTTTGTTATATTTGAAGTTATCATTTGGGCCAGAACTCTCAAAGTAAGTAGTGAACTCTGAGAGAACCCTGCTCCTCGCAACAATTCACAAATGTTTTTCAGTAAAAACATTTTTATTTTATTTTGTAATTGTTTTAGACCTAAGGCTCAGATACAGACAACACACAATAATCACAGACAAAATGGCAAAAATAAAAAACATCACCAGCAACTGCGAGCTACAGTACATCTACAATACTGGCAGTCCATACAAGACAAACATCACCATAAGTGGTGAAAAATGGTCTTTAGAATAGATGTCAAGAACTCCATGAGATGAAGACAAAGTTAGCATTTTTGACGCTCTAACTTCTCCAGCTACCTTGCCAGGTGTGTCCAGTTCATTAATGGTTACAGTCCCTGGAGCAATGTGTAGTTAACTGCCTTACTCAATTGCACTTAAATGATTGACGACTTGGGATTTGAATCTAAATGTAAAAATAGCTCAATCCACTCCCTAACCATTAGGTCACTGCTGTCCCTTTCTTTTGAACTCTAACTTCTCCCTCCACCTTGGCAGGTGTGTCCAGGTCGTTCGCCATGTGTGTACGTTATGACGGGGTGGAGGTGGAGGATAGACACTGCGACGCTCTGACGCGACCCGAGCCGGTCCACGACTTCTGCATCGGCAGGGAATGCCAACCCAGGTGACTGCGGCCCATGCACCTACTGCAAGCGTGTTGTGTGCTGGGAGCACTCAGAGCGGCCATTTATGAACGCACCCTAGCTTACCTCTGCCTGTGTTCACCTCCATCTTGCAGATGAAAGGCCTGCAGCTGGCGCGAGTGCATCAACTGTATTCTATTATACATAACCCTAGCATAACCCTAGCCTGGCGACGCCATCCTATGTACTTCCACCCAAACATTTTGGCTCCGCACATAGTTTGGCGATACCCTCCTAGCTCGATTCGCTCACTGTTTAGCCAATTAGCAAACAGTTGAGAGTGGTGACGCAGAACGCACCCACGAACTCTGTTACTGATTGGTTAAGGTAACTTTATTCACACTTTTGTCTTGTTATTTGTAGGCTTTTGCAACACTATATCGTAACAGTAACGCTAATAAAGCACAATATGAATTTGAATTTGAATTGGGAACTCCAGTGAAATTAAATGGCAGAGTAAGCTCAGACTCCCACCCTCCATGGAGACAGACTGTTTGACGGAGTCAGCTTTGCCCAGGCTAGCATAACCCTGCCTGCATTTGCATGCAATGACAATGCTTACCTCTAGCTCAACTCTGGTGTTCGCTTGCGACAGGTGGGAGGCCAGCAGCTGGAGCGAGTGCTCGCGGACGTGCGGCGAGGGCTTCCAGTTCCGCCTGGTGCGCTGCTGGAAGATGCTGTCGCCCGGCCTGGACAGCTCCGTCTACAACGACCTCTGCACCCTGGCCGACCTTGAGCGGCCCCCGGAGCGCCGGCCCTGCAAGAGCCCCACGTGCGGCCCACAGTGGGAGGTGGCCGAGTGGTCCGAGGTCAGTGCGATGAAGTGGCTAACTAGCAGAGTTCGGCATAGAAAGTTAGTAAGCTTCGTTAGTATCGTAGCGCTGAGCTATTGGTCTGGACCTTTAGCTCAGTCAGTGGTATCATGCTATGCTTGGGAAAGCAGCATTGTGCTGTGCCTCCCATGCCCGAACTGGAGCATTGAATGGTAGGTGGTGGGTTTGAGACCCGAGTGGCAAAGTAGTGCCACCTCAGTTATGTCAGCTAGCTTCTGTGGTCGTCACATCAAACTATGATCTATTTTGAAGCGAATCTGTGTATATGACCACCAATTTCAGACGTAAAACAATGTGTTTGTACAGTGTATAACTATGCGACTGGACGCCACTTACGTATCCTTCTTCGAGTGCTTTGAATTGAGGTTATCTGACATCACATGAAAAAGCCCATTTATTCCTCCATATGTTTCCTCCTATCTGTCCTCTGGTCTCGTGACGCAAGGCTTGACATCATTGAGGACATAAATCAATTTGATACACTTCTATTCATTATCTTGACACATAATTAAGATATGACCCTCTTTTCCAGTCAGGTTATTGAATGAAGTGCTGCCTCTTTATAGTAAGACCAAAGAGTAAAACGTGTGTGAGATTCCATTCCTCGGTAAAGAGTGAACATTACTGAATGTTGAAAAACTGCTATTTGTAATCACCATGTCTCAGTAGAATCTTACTGACTCCACTCAACTGTTCTCTGCAGTGTCCCGCCAAATGTGGAAGCAGGGCCCTGGTGTCACGTGATGTGAGATGCTCCGACGAAACGAGGCCTTGTGATGAGGGAACTCGTCCGCCAGCGATGAAGAACTGCACTGGGCCGCCGTGTGAAAGACAGTGGACCGTATCAGAGTGGGGACCGGTGAGTTGGCTTGGGACAAAGGGGTCAGCTACTAGTCACTTAATGGAACAAGTTATTGCAAGTCATTGCAAGCTGAAACTGTCTAGTCCAAGTCAAGTCTCAAGTCATCCATTTGTGACTCAAGTCTGACTCAGGTCCAAGTCAAAAGTCGCAAGTACATGTCTCTGGTTAATACATGTAATAATAATGGATTTTTTTTCTCCAGCCCCAGTTCAGCTCTGTTTCTCCATGTTGTAGCTACCTTAACACCTTGAACATGAACAGGGCCGGTGACAGATTTGGTATGGCCTGGGACAAAGACATCTGAATGGGCCCCAAACCCAATCAATGCAATGTAATGAGGATCCAATTCTGGGCCCCCTCTGTCCCTGTGCCCGACACAAGTGACCTATTTGTCCCCCCCCGTCAGCTTCTCCGTAGACCGTTACTGTGGTGCCTGCTGTATATAAGAAACAGTGAAGCGGTCTTCACTTAAGAGTGATGAAGGCTGCTGATACCTTGTGATCATCCCTCTTATATTCTTCCTCCTCATATGTTGCCTTTTTTTTGGAAAATCCACCGCTCAGTGCTCCGGGTCCTGTGGACAAGGGAAAATGGTGCGACACGTGTACTGCAAAACACCAGAGGGGCGAGTGGTTCCGGAGAGCCAGTGTTCATCAGAGAACAAGCCCCTGGCCATCCACCCATGCGGGGACAAGGACTGCCCGCCAGACTGGCTGACACAGGACTGGGAGAGGGTGAGAGAATGCTTTGTTCGTTTGGGAAATGGTGACAGATTTTGTGAGCAACAACATTTATAAGGCTCTGCACAAAAAGGTGTAATGTCAATGCTGTGTATCGTGATGGCCCTAATAGAGAGCGTTCTGTTATTTAACCGCAGAATTGATGTAAGTGCTAAAATAAACTGAACATGAAACTGAACATGCTTTTAGTGTACATACCACACGAACCAATACTTTCTATTTTGTGTTATGCAGTGCAACACGACGTGTGGCCGTGGCATCAAGCAGAGGATAGTGCTGTGTGCGGGCATCACCAGCGGGAAGTTCCAGATCCACGAGGAGGAGGTGTGCAACCCTGAAGCTCGGCCTGAGCACGACAGCACCTGCTTCGAGAGGCCCTGCTTCAAGTGGTACACCACACCTTGGTCAGGGGTGAGTCTGACAGTGGTACACTATAGGCAGGCTATTATGGCCTCCTGGTGACGCATCACCTTCAGCGTTAGTTGTAGTCAGGCCAAGAGCAATGTAAATATTGTTTCTGATCTCCGAAAAAATCGGGAACTCCACCCACTTTGTCGGGAACCAATCGACCAGTAGCAAACAGGGGGAGGCGGGTTAACCAGGCCGTTTGGGAAACGGTATTATATTCTTGGTCAGACCAACATCTCGATACGGGATTTGAAAATCAATGATAATCAGGAAAGGTACACCAAGTCTGCAAGTGGTACACTACACCTTGGTCAGTGGTGAGTCTGCTCATGGCTATGCAGGGCTTTGACCCTGCAACCGGCTAAAAGAAATTAGATGTGCGTGAGATCTACAGCAACAGTGTTCCGTGTAAAAGCTGTGGAAAAACTCCCTCCAGAAGGAGCATTAGTTTATATCACTAAATGACTGGGCTTTAGTCTCACACCCAACCTGTCATATTATATTGACAATTGTGTTGACAATAGGCGATATGACCCCAAAGGTTCCCACTTAGCAATGCATAATGATGCAGAAAGCAAGGGTGAGTTTGGTAACTCTTGTGTCGTACTGGTACTCAAAGGGACACCAATGTGATGAGCATGTTGACATTTCACACTATGTTGGGTGTAACTGGGTTGGACTAGAGTTGGAATGGATGACTGGGTTGGAATAGAGGGTCATCCTACCACTCAGGACTCTAAATTAACACCGGCCAACCAGCCAAATGCTGGTGAAAATTCCGTTTGGCTGGTAGAAAAGACCAACTTACTACACACTTTGGCCCATTATTGAGTGAGTGTGTGTTTGGCTAATACGTTTCAAATCATTTTGCTAGTGATGAAAAGGTTAATTTAGAGCCCTGCTTCCACTTACTGTGCATGTGTCCTTGTCTTGTCTTGTCTTGTCCTGCCAGTGCACTAAGACGTGTGGAATCGGCGTACGTATGCGAGATGTGAAGTGCTACCAGGGCAGGGAGCTGGTGAGGGGATGTGACCCGCTAACGAAGCCTGTTGCCAAGCAGACCTGCGCTCTCCAGCCCTGTCCAACAGAACCTCCAGGTCCAGTGCAAATGTCATAAATCATCTCTTTTTTGCTTTTTAAAGTGTTTTTTTTTTTGCATCTGTGGGCTGTTTGCAAACGACATCTCACTGGATTTGTATAGTGACAACGAAGAACCTCCACTTCCAGAGGTTATTGTATGTGTTCTATGGAATTTATAGAGTTTACTTGCTTTAACTGATTGATATTTATTTTATTTTGAGAGCAGCATAGACCATTGCAATACCTGCAGTACAACACTAAAATAAATAATACTAAATAATACGTGCTTGGTGTGATATGATCAAATACTTGAAAAAAAGCTATATTTATTTAGCATGTATTATTGGTTATTAATTATTTATTATTAATTATTAATCACTAACTCCTATTCATTATTACTGTTTTTATCTGCAACTCTCATTTGCTCTCTCCAGATGAGAACTGCAACGACCGTCCTACGACGAACTGCTCGCTAGCCCTGAAGGTGAACCTGTGCAGCCACTGGTACTACAGCAAAGCCTGCTGCCACTCCTGCCGTACTCTCCGCGCCTCCTAGTCATCTCACCTCATGTGACAGCTGCACACCCGACCCGTATATGACACTTTGACCAAATCCTCAATATATGACGCCAAAGGCTCTTCCTTTTTGTGTTGCACCTTGAAAAAAGGCAAAGATACCCCTCTTTGCATTGCGTCGTGAAGCAGATGGCTAACACTGTGACAAGCATGCTTCAGTGACTGTTGATGTTTAGGGAAACGTTGAAGTCTTGCGTCATGATGCAATGCAAAATGGGGACCTTTGACCTTTGAACTGTGAGACATGGGTATAAATATAGGCTTTGGCGTCATATATTGAAGCATTGGGGTGTGAGACGGGGTTGCACGTACGTCATGTCTCCTCTCCAGTTCCCATGAGGCCTTGGGAGGCCCCCGCGCCCCCCCGACCACCAGTGGCAGTAGGAGCAGCAGCAAGGAGTCATGGTTCACGGCGTGTTTGGTCTCCCACCATTCAGTAGCGCTTTTCTTGTTGACTTTATGATTTCGGAAGACGGGAACCACAGCTGAACTATGACCTCCCCCCCATTCCAGACTTCCGGGAGGGGAGGTATCGTGTTTCCTCCCTCCGTCTCCGCTCCCATGTACTGTTTTTGCCTCTCTCTTTTTTTGTTCTCCTCCTGCAAGACAACACATCCTACATAAAATATAGGTCACGCCGGGAGAAATTAAGGGGCTAGCCAGTAAAAGTTAGTCTGTTTTTTATGAATAAAAATCATAGCTTTATTGTTAACAGATATTTTCTTTGTTTTTTAATCTTTTATTTTACTTACGTGAAAGAAACTCGTGAATTTGTTTTATAAAAGTAAAAGTATTAAATAATATTAAATATCCAGCTGTCAAGCTATTCAGAATCTTGAGTTTTTTGTTTTGAAGTGTGTTTGGCATTTTCACTGCTATTGAAGATTAAGTACTGTATTTAAGGGAGAACCAACGTTGCGGTGATACTGTGTTACAGTAAGTCACACCAGTGGAGAAAAATGTGCTGTTTTCATAATAAGGTGAAATGGCACCATGACAGATCTCTCACATAAAATCAGCTCCGCGTGAAAGGACATTTAGGAGATTTTAGTATTTTAAAACGTGTATATTCAAAGCAACATTAGTCTAATATGTGCTTATTTTCATGGAAGGACTTAAATTAAGTTATTTAATTGTTATATTTGCATGTTTTGAGTGTCAATAAATGCTTTCGATGCTAAATACACACTGTTCTCACTTTTCAGTTCCGGCTTAGTACCTTCGTTTGCTGTTTTGTCCCTCTTTGACATAGGCCTACTGTTGGTGTACTTCACTACATGTTTGTAACATTTTTTTTTACTTGGGAAAACTGGACACAAAGCTTTAACCACAGCACTTTCAATATACAACTGGTAAACTAATACTCATAGATGTATAAAGTAAAAGTAGAAGCACTGTTACGGGTGTAATTACAACACTAGTGGCATGATATAGATGCAACAACTATATAATATCAAGCTACTTGTAATTACGTCCATAACAACACTTCTACTTCTACTTTGTATATTTCTGCTAATACTGCATAAAACTCTGTATGCCTTTGGCAGATTCCTGACACTTGAACATGTACATGTTTAAAATGTACTCACACACACATACACACACACCTTTGTACAGTTGTTAGTCTTTGTATTCAAAATCAATTCCACTTTTTTACCATACATACCATACACTATGTGACTGAACAGAAATGACAAGTGTGTATGTGTCTTCTGGTTCCCTCTAAACATACTGGTATATGTCAGTGTATATATTTCAATGCTTTTGCCAAAGGTTTTAACATTGTAGGCTGTTTGTATTCACAAATACCGCTGCCTTTCAGCTTGCCAAAAAATGTCTTTGATCTATAAAATGTCTGTCCAAACACTTGACAATAAATAAGTATGACAGAAAAGTGCAAAAATGTCTGTTGTCTCGTAATTTCAAATCTATATGTTGGAAAAATATGTACCATACACAGAAATTCATTAGCCAACAAATAAACAATTTCCATCCATCAGCATCCATGCCATTTTATTCACATAAGAAAATTAAAGAAAGGGACATCAATGGCATTCATTCCTAAACGATGTCATGGTAGCCCAGTGTCATTCAGAATCAGGTGGCTTGGAATAAAAGTAAAATGTGTTAGGAGGTATAGTGCATGTGAATAAATACAATAATAAATATACAGAAGAAATATGAATCAATGAAACAATAACAAAAGATACATATAATTCCAGTCCCTGTGGAATCCATTTGATCATACAACATTGTTTACGAGTTATATCACTTGAATTATTTTGTAATAAACATGGAGCAATAACACACAAACCACAAACACACACACACACACACACACACACACACACACACACACACACACACACACACACACACACACACACACACACATAGACACACACACACACACACACACACACACACACACACACACAGGAAATATTCAAGTGAAAAAAAGTCTCTTCTCAGGTGAAGATGAACAAAATATAATTTAACTTAATTTCTTTATTACATAGTGTGTTTTTTTTAACTGACTGATTTATTATTGCACTCTTTCATTGATTTTAAAACATTTGATTACAAATTTTAAAACACTAGGCCTACTACATTGCAATAGGATGTCTCAGAAAGGAGCACCATGACATATCGGTAGAGAGTAGACTAGCCCAAAAACAAAGAAAGCTAGAAGTTAGCATGAAGACAAATTCAACTCAGCATTTTATTTTCATTCAATTTTCTAACTTTGTTATAAGTCAAATTATTTCAAATTCCAGTCATTTCAGTAGCAAACGCAACATATGATGGTACAAAAAAGACATGAGGTGTGCATCATAGCCTACAGAGGTGATTTGCGCTAGTTCACCAGAGGGAGGGAGATTTACTAGATTATAATGTTCTATGACGGACTCTGCTAGATTAGCATCCATTACACTCACCCCCTAAACCTCACTCCCATCCCAGGTTCAGGACACCAGTGTCACTGAAATGATCTGTGCTAGTTTAACTCTTGGAGCTTGAACCTGCCACCCAGGGGCGCTGCCAGAAACGATGGGCCCCTCTCAGTGCTTGGGCCCCCTTGATGCCCCCCCCCCCCTAGCGGCCCCCATGCTGCCACCTACCAGTCAACGCTAGAGTTTGGGCATGGGAGACAGCTCGATACCGCTGAGGTAAAGTTTCAGACGACAACTCAATGCCACGGATACTGTATCATGGTTTTGGCATCATGCTAACTTCTAATGATCTACTTCCAAAAAAAACCCCCGAATCCCGAAAAGGGTCATCACCAACATCGTGCTCTTACAAAATTGTATTCATTTATGTTGATGATTTTAATGATTGATTGATTTTTGTTTGGGTGCTATTTTGGGTGAATCCTATCATGTTCTATGTGCAGGCGATGTGTGTGGTGGTCACATTATTGTCACTTGGGACAGCCCTTAAAATCATCCTAACCATCCTGTGTCCACCCAGGTTTTGGCCATTTTTTTAGAACCATCATAGCCAATAAACCACCCACCACCACAAAAGGTACACCCACCCACCCACCACAGCCCCTTCCATTTGATGTCATTTAAAAAAATGTGGCATAGTCTAACCGAAGACCAAACAAACCTGAACAAGACATTTATACCCTGTAGGTTGTCTGGACCAACCCGGTCTTATACCCAACACTTCAATACATGACACCAAACACATAGCCTATATTTATGCCCCAGCTTCAACATATATGCAAAAGTTCAGGTGGCCTAGAACTAATATCCTCAGTAAAGTTAGCCTTCTCTGCAGCTCTCGTCCAGAGTTCCTCCTCAGCTTTTTCCAACCAAAGACCACTCAATCCATTGTTTCAAGGACCACCTTTCAACTGAGTTGACAGGCTCTCTACCGCTTCAAATTTGGTTTTAGGTGCTGCAAATTCAGATGCAGATGGCTTATTTTCTTTAATAAATTACAAGCCTGTTTTATTGTTCTGTACAAATGAACCAGTTCAGATATGTTTAGCCGTCTAATAACGTTGCAAAAGGAGGCAGTTGAAATAAAGTTGAAATGAAACTATCAGATGCCATCTGGCTACACAGTGAAAATGTAAAGTTCCTAAATGAACCTAAAAAGTTCTCTGAAGACCTGCAATAATTACTGTGAAGAACCTAAGATCTCTACCAAGCACCCCAAGCTTACTTTGAAAACTGATGGCTCGTTGGGGAAGTTTTCATGTTTACAGTTTATGGCACCACTGGGCTGTATACTGTACTGATGCAGCTCTAGATCTGGGTGCTAAAGCTGTGGTAGCCGCATGACATCAGATTCTATACTAGATTGTCATTACACACCCTTACTGTGGCGCTAATGGTAGGGTGCTCGTTTGCCACGCGGCCAACACGGGTTCGTCAAAGTCTTCACTATCCTATCAAATAAATTGACTCCCCCAAAAATGAAATGAAACTGTGACATGAAGCAAGATGTTGCATGAGATCAGGCCTAGGGCACCACCGAGCCATGTAGCTGCAGCCTCTGGACCAGGGCTCTCCAAGCTTCAGAGGCTCATCTTGTCACCAGGCTAGGTAGGCAGCCACTTGGTGCCCCTGGATGGTAAATAACAGCTCACAATTAGCTACAGAAGTGGCAAATTTCTTTCAAATGCTCAGGCCTTTGACATTTCACTTGGGGCCCTGGGCCAGCTGAACCTAGAATCGCCTCTGCCAAGTTGCCTGAGTCTGAGGGCTACCCGAGGTCTACTTATTCATTCAAAATTTGTTATCCTTTTCAAATCACACTATAATTGAATGGTTGTTGACCTTTTGTTATTGATAAAGTCTGTTAAGAAATAATCTCATGTTTAAAATAAGAAAAGTATTAGCCTTGACTAAAACCTTGTTGTAGACACTAGTCACCAATTTTTAACATCCTTTTTGACATCCACCTCAGTGAGGGCTACCTCTTCCCCCCAGGCGGGAGGGGGGCACCACGTTGGTGACGCCTGCCCTAGACCTCGGTGCTGAAGCTGCGGTGGGCCACCACCCCGTGCATGGCCACCCAGCGGATCAGGTTGGCCTTGCGGAACATCTCGTGGTCCGAGTGCGCCGCCTCGGAGCCGTGGTGCGAGTGCGGCCGCTGGTACTGCACCCTGCCCCCGCCGTTGCGCAGCGCTGTGTCGTGTCTGTGCATGCGGTGCGGCAGCAGGCCCGAGCAGGACTGGCACAGGGCGTGCCCGGGTGGCCTGCGGAGGCCCCTGTACGGCGGGTACCCTCCGCCGCCGCCAGGGAGGCACGAGGGCCCGTTGGACTCCAGGCCCCCCACGCTGAGAATGTGCTTGCCGAAGAAGGGCGGCGAGGGGGGGCCGGAGGGCGGGGGCGTGTAGGGACGACCGAAGAAGTCCGGGGGAGAGGGGAACTCGGGTGACAGGGAGATGTCCGTCTCCTCCTCCTCGTCCTCCTCTGGGTCTTCCTCCTCCTCCTCTACCTCCTCCTCCGATGACGACTCCTCCTCCTCCACCACCGTGTCCTCCTCCTTACAGCAGTAATACTGTGTGTGTGTGTGTGTGTGTGTGTGTGTGTGTGTGTGTGTGTGTGTGTGTGTGTGTGTGTGTGTGTGTGTGTGTGTGTTTTAGTGTGTGTGTTTTAGTGTGTGTGTGTGTGTGTGTGTGTGTGTGTGTGTGTGTGTGTGCACACGTGTGCACAAGATGGTGTGTGCGATAGAGAAAATGAAAGGAGCCGAGAGAGAATGAAAGAAAATTGTATTTTTAGAAGTTAATAAAGAGGATAAATAAAAAGAAATCATGCCAGCTATGTTTTTATAACTAATGTTAACGATGCTGTACAAATCAAATTCATTATTACAAAGAAATGTATACTGATTACTAATTAACTAGTAGTCACTAAATATTAATTTACAACTTATTTACTAACAGTGAACCTACGTATATGAGGGTCAAAGACGTTTTTGGGCTCAGACGTCAGGTGGCGCAACGGCATTTAATGCCTATCAATTAATTAGTAATTGGTGCTTGATATGCTGCAATATGCTTCTCCTAAAAACACTCCACTAAAAACAAACCAACAAACAAAAATCCACTGGCAGTGGCTGTCGTTGCGCCGCCCTGACTTGTGTTTCTGCTGGAACGTCACTGACCCAAGTAGTGTTGTAATGGTTCTGTATTTGGTGAAGCCTACCTGTAGCCTACAGTAGCATAGTACACTGACGATGGTCAGAAGGATGAATGCCGCTAAAAGGCCACCTATGATAACGACTGTTCCGGCTGTCATTCGCAATCTTCTCCATCAACAACCTGCCAAACAGAGGAGAAAAAGGGAGAGAGAGAAAGACTAGCCTGTTGAACACTTCATTTTGTACAGACAGATTATGTGTCTCAAATGGTGCACTTGTGCAATTTGGGCACTATATTTTAGTGTGTATAATACGCCATACATACCAAAACATGAACACTGAAGTGCGCAAGTGCACGATTTGAGATCCAGCAAGAGTCTGACTGTGATGTGTGGAGAAAAGTTTTCTTCCTATATACACACACTCTTATGAACTTTAATTTATGCTTTACATTAACAAGTGTAATCTCTTTTATGAGTATTTACTATCAACATCCATTTTTTCCATCAAGTTTCCGTATGGCTTAGGAACACTTTTCCTAAGGTCTTTTCTGCCATCTTTGACAGCAAAACTCTACTCCGGTCAGACACGACAAATATTCATGAAAAAGGTCAAATTTGTGAATGGGTAGTATCAGTGGCGGAACAAATGAACAGAGCACCCCATGATAACACACTGACAGGGCCCCAATGCAACCTGTCAAGGTCATAATAGAAGCCCCATCACCATACAGGAGGGTCTGGGCCCAGAGGCAAATGCCCTGCTTGCCCCCTCTATAGCTCCTACCTTTGGTAGTGTAGATTTTGGAATTAAATAATAAAATTGCACCCTGGAGCTATCAAATCGATCTGCCTCTACCCAATCGCCAATGTGGGGTACGGTCATGACTGGTGTGTAGAAGCCTTTAGATGTAGGTTAGTACGCATCACATGACGTTATCGCTCACAAACACTGTTCACAATTTGGTTAGGTAAGAGTCTGCCCATGAAAACCAGGTCAATTGATCTGCAGCCAGGCCAGAATCATATAAAGAATGGTGGGCAGGTTCACCAGGCAAGACAACATTTCTGAGGGGTTTTACAGTGCTGTCTTTTGGTAGAATAAGTTCACAACTGTGTGTTACATTTTGGGTGATTGTTTGTAGGTGTCCAACAGTTTAATTTGAATACTCAAACCTAATCTGAGCTGATTGTCATTCATGTTATTCATATTTATGTTATTATATTATTTTTGTTTATGTTAATTGTATTATAAAATCCATGCACATCTGCAGAGAGAGAGAGAGAGAGAGAGGGGTGGGGGGGTTTATAAATGAGACACTAGGTGACAAATACATGCAGAACATTGGTCTTATAAATCTCGACACACGCACGCCAGTTTTGGACAGCGCGTGAAGGGCGCCTTTGAGTTTTCAGTGTTGAGGAATTGCCCCGTCATCCTCAGTGAACGTCTGCAACCTGAATGGCGCTCTTGTCATTTCTGTCAGGTAACCCTTGGGAACACTGGCCGCATTCTTCTCACACAGTCACTTTAGCAGGTGACTGACGACGCCAGAACACGCACCTGTATGGCCGAAGCTAATGGTGTGTGGAAGACAGGAACTATAATGCTCTATTCCCGCTACCAGCAAAACAGCTCCCCATTGAAAACATGAACATTATAGGAACATTACTTGCGCAGGCAAAGGGGGTTGCAGCCTATTACGTTTGGGAGTGGTCTAGGGATGTAGGGATCCAAGACATTTCACTTTTAACAGAGGAAATGTGTAAATTGAGGAAACGCATTAGCTCGTCACATTTGGGGATTTCGAAGCCCAAGGAAGCGTCTGAATAACTTCACAGCATAGCCCATTTAGCAACTGCAGGGTATTTTCCTGTTTTGGCGCCAGAACGCACTCTTGACCACTAATCCTTAAAATGATGCACTTTTACGCAATACCTTTTTGTGTTGAATCAAGCTGCAGTGAAGGCACTTTCAAATGTAACATAGGTGTTTGAGAACACCTTCACATTCTATTATCTTCAACACTTCACCGTTTGTTGAAAATACAAAAAAAACATTCTTAATGTATGTTTGAAATCTTACCTTCAGACCAATGGAATGTCCGTCCACATCTGACCCAGGTTTAGCGCACGGCATCTGAGTGCGGCGAGGATAAAATTTTGTCCAGGTGTGTCCAGTCACTAAATACCACGTGCTGTAACTTTCAAAGCAACAACCAGGGGTTCATTTGAAATGTTCAATTAACTCACTTCACAATCAGGGGGATAGCATGGCATCAAGTCCACTTTGTCCACTGGCATTTTACATTCAGGGGTTGTTCCTCACGTCATGGTATTATATCAAACGCAACTTAATCCAAAATACGAAACATTGATTAAACAACATTGTATTCCTGCAAAAAATAGAGGTTCTGCAGACAGTTGCAATGGGATCAAAAGTTAATTCACGGCAGGTGAGATCAATGCGCCATCATGCCAAAACGTACTCATGCCAAAACGTACTCTTCACTGCGCAAAAAATGTCCACACGTCGACAATCAATGTTTGTTAACCCCACATTTATAAAAGTAATGTCACTGACTTACGGTTAAAACAATCTCAATATATCCCTTGGTTTTGCCCGATAGTAATCTATAAATGTTTTCTTTTTTCTCCTCCACGGTCTGATGCGCACCGGCCGTTTCCGCTATACCCAACAAGGTACCTTGTGGCGCACGAACCAACGTGTGCGCATGAATGACTTCAGTTAATGCGACGGGATGCAGTTACATGGCATGCAGGTCCCTTCACCTGAAGCAAGAAAAGAAGTTTCATTTGTGAACAATGCGGACATACAACTTAATTTAACATAATAAATGTATAGTGCCCACAGTTAGGGATTCAAACATGAACCCCAACTGATTTTGGAAATTACGTAAATCTTTATAGACGAAACAGCATTCAGTAGACACGTATGGTGATGATTTGGGACACTGTACACAGGTCTAAGTGAAGTGCTGACTGCTGATATAATTTTGCACCCCAAAGAAAGGAGGGGTGTGTGGGCAAGGGAAAATGCCCCATGGCCTTGGTGAAGTCAGCAGAGACAGAGAGGGACACAGGGGCGTGCTTTGCCAATATTATAGTCAAGCATCACCCTCACTTATCCCTGTTCCAAAAGGCTTTGTGTCAGAATAGGGCGGGGGTTTCCTCTTTTTGGCATGGGACCCCATTTTGACATCCCAAATTTCTGGGGACCCATAGGACTACATGTTTTTTTTTTCTTCAGGACAAAAATGAAAACATGACTGAGCTACAGAAAGTTCTAGGATATTAAACCTATATATAGTCCAAATTTGTAAATGGCATTTCAAAGAGAATATTGAACAGTCATGTTGTATAAAATAGTAATATTTATCAGTATTCTTTTTCCACACACTTTCAGACATTTCAGGCGACCCCGTTTGAATTCCAGGCGACCTCAGTGTTCACAAAGACTGGCATAGGAATAAGTGATTCATGTATCCCTGTTTGATCATGACGTGTGGTGAAATAAAGTTTGCACCAACATGTAGCTCCATATTCTTAAATGTTATTGGTTAGAATTGGGGTTTGTGGGAAGTGTGTTAAGTGTACTCTAAAATGTATGCTAGATGGATGGCGACTGGGACAGAATAAGTAAGTCATTACTATGTTTAATTTCCAAACATCTTCTCCTCAAGGAACCGGACCCATCCATCTGATTGCCCTGTGTCACACCCACCATACAAACAACATGAGATCCCATGAAGACACATCACCGTGAGCATGAGCATGGCATGGAGACACACTGCAAATCCCAAAGCATGGATTATATTCCCCCCTCTCTCTCTCTCTCTCCCTCTCTCTCTCTCCCTCTCTCTCTCTCTCTCTCTCTCCCTCTGTGCTGCTAAATCACAGTGGTGTGTACCAGCAGCACCACTTTAGCCTCCATGTTACTGAAGGGAGCTTGGGGCTGGATGCGTAAAACCTATTCTATTACATTAATTATTAAAAATTGATGTATGTAGGAGAATCCAAGATTCTGCAGATATTGTATGGGGGGAAAACTGAAATATTTATCAGAGAAGAAGGCAGCAAAAAAAAGTTGTGCTTTTTATTCTCTATTTTTCCACATTTTGCTGTTGGACTTTCGGAATCCTCACTGGACGTCTTAGGAACTACCATATCGGCTCAGAGGTCTGAGGAGATTGTACTGAACATTCTCCGCAGCATTTTCTACCATGTATCAGTTCTGGATAAATATACTTCAACAGTTATGTGCCCTAAATGTTACTCAGTGATGTCAACAACATTAGTTTGAAGCACTTAAGAGCTTGTGTTGTGAAGATGACTCCACTGGCTTTGGACCCAGCCCAGGCCTTTAGCCAGCAAAGGAATGGAGATGGTTAAGGCAGAGATATTCTATAGAGATATGCCAACATAATAGGTTTCTATGGGCACCTAGGGCACCAGGTTCCGGTCTGCCTAAAGGGGCGTGTCATAATGCTCCTACAATGAATAGAACAGTCCTTAGGTCTGCCTAGGACTGCCTAAGGGGGGCATAATAGAACCAGGAAACAATGGGCCAATGGAACCTCTCTCTCTCTACTCTCTCTGGTTAAGGTGACCTTCTTTACTAGCAGGGAAGTCAACAGGGGGGCAAAGGGGACAGTTGTCCAGACTCAGGGAGATGAGGAGGGGGCAGAATTGGGTCCCCATTGTATTAGGCCTACATGTAAATAATACAAATATAATACAGATGTGATTTATGAATACCTAAAGTCATAATTGTATAGCTGTATTCTGCAATAAAAACAATATATTTGCACTGTGTGTGTGTGTGTGTGTGTGTGTGTGTGTGTGTGTGTGTGTGTGTGTGTGTGTGTGTGTGTGAGAGAGAGAGAGAGAGAGAGAGAGAGAGAGAGAGAGAGAGAGAGAGAGAGAGAGAGAGAGAGAGAGAGATCGGAAATAGGTGTGCGTTGTGCGTGTCTGTAGAGCCTACTGGCAGCTCTTCTCGACGAAGCAGCTCATCTCGACAGAACACCAGGCGGGGGGTTAGCAACAGTGCAGCAGTAGCAGCCGCACGCTGCCTCCTCCGTAACCTCCAGTCAGCCAGGCTGGTATGACAGGTGGATTGCCCACATCAGAGGGGAGTCGGTCCTACTTCCTCAGGCAAAGTGCTCCTCCGTCGGCCCCCGTGTTGTGGCGGCGGGACGTTCTCGCATTTTTGAGGCTTGTGGACACTGGCTCGCGTCCCATGCTCGATCGGCTGAGCGGTCCCCAAACCCCAATGTTTATGAAACATATAGAGTTTGCCCCGCGCTAGCCCGTCTGACGTCAAAGGTTGGGAGCTCTTCACTGAGTTTCTTAATAACTCCGTGTATCGGTGGCCACCGTGCGTCATAACAGTCTGGGTTGAATCTGAACTCCAGACAAAATTTATTGATTGTAAAGAAAAAAAGGAAAGGAGAGCTCCTTTTCTCACTTTTCGCGGCTGACAATCTATGGAATGCGCACGTGGCTGGCAAAAGTCCTGAGGGGAGTGTTCGTGAAACGAATAAGGAGGCCTGTGAGTCTACCACTTTGTTCCACTTAGAAAATCTCTAAATTGACACGTTTTTGGTCTAGTGTGTAAATAATTTCATGTCATTTTACACACTCCAGTCTAGCATTTCAAGTCTTTCTTTCTTTTTTCTTTGTTTTTTCACTACTTTCCAGGCAAAACAGTGAAATAATTCTATAGTGGAAACGTTTATGTTAACCCAAGTTCTCACAGCCTGCATGTAATAGTGAGAGAGAACGTTGTTGCCATGTAGTGAACCCCTCGTGAGTTCGTGTATTCAGCAGTCAGACCAGTAGGCCTATTGTAGGCCTATTGAGATTCAGGTAGGCCTATGTAGGCTATTATAAGAAATTCAATTTTCTTTGAAAGGCTAATTTAATTATGCAACAAAGATAACATTTGAAAACGTTTAAATGAAGATGTTTCAAACGCAATCAAAATGTGAATATGACCTCAGTTCCATAATATTATATCGAGTCAGATCAAAATAGGCCTAATGAAAAACGTCCAACCAACTGTACAGGTATTTAGTTCTTCAAAAAAATCTAATCGATCCAAGATCATGGCTGGCACCTGCACTGTGATATAGCCTACTTTACCACACCATTGAGAAGCCATAGTCAGGGGTCGAACAGGGGGTTAAAGTGTGACCGAGTCACCAGGGCCCCATCCATATAGGGGGCCCAAACAGTGTCTGATATATGTACTGGTGGCTTGGGGAAGGGCAGGGGTAGGACAAAGGGGTCAGTTGTCCCGGGTCCAGGAAGAGAGGGGGCCCAGAATTAGCTTCTCATTGCATTGTATGCATTGGGTAGGGGGGCCCATTCAGATGTCAGCGGCCCTGCTTGAGGGGTCTATTGGAGCTGATTGTAGGACCCACAATTTGCTGCTACGCCCCTGACCATAGTGGTCTAAGTGGAGACTGCAGACCAGGGCTGGTCTGGGCCAGTTAAGGCCTGGGCATCTTTGTGCAGCCCGAAGTTGTGGGCCAGTCTTTAAAGGTACAGTGTGTAGGATGGTGGCCAGAGTAGGTTTTGCTACTATGCTGTTCATTGAACCTGTGCAAAACAGTTCCAAATTTGATCTTTTCGTTAATATTAATTAAGTAGGGCAATAAACTAATATTATGTTGTATGAGCAAAGCACAATCTGTTTTGCAGCTAAAAATGTCTATTTCTGAAAATTCAAAATGGTGGACATGGAGAAGATCCCCTTTTTCATGTAGACCCTATGAAAAGTTGCCTGGCTCTTGCCCGACCTGTAGTTCCGCACAGCTTTGTGAGCTCCACTACTAGGTCTGGGAGCATGTAGCAGGATTCCATTTCTACAGTCAAAAAAATAATCTCAGCATTTATTGCTTCAATATCAACAAATTCTTTCAAAACCATTTTCTGTTGATCTCTAAAGCGTCAATATAGTCTATAATATGACCCGTGACTCCTCAATGTGAGCTGCCAGTGATATTGAAGTAATAAATGCTCGGCATTATTTTTTGAGTCCAGAAATTGAATCCTGCCACATGCTCCCAGACCGATGTGTGTGTTTGGAGTGCCACCAGGGGGCTCCAGAGCACACACACGGAGGTCTGGTAGGAACCAGGCTATATGAAAAGTGCAATAAGAGTTCAGATGCAAAACCCCCTAACTCCATTTCTGAAGACCTGCACTTCTATATTTTTAGAGAACCCTGTTGTTGGTTTGGTTTACATTCATGTACTTGATAATACATATAAATAGTTATATTACATAAATAAAATAAAAAAATATGCAATTTTGATAGCTTTGTCTTAAATAAAAATGAATTAAGATTATTTTCTGAAAAGGCACTTAGGGGGTTTTGCATCTGAGCTCTTTTCCCAGTCACAATGGATACTTGGTGATGGTGGAAGTATTTGTTAAAAAAAAGGTAACATTTGTGAATGGGCTACAGGAATTCTGGAAATAAACTACTAAAAATATTACACAGTGAACTTTTAAGAAAATACACACAAAAAAACCCAACAGCATCGGACCCCGAGGAGTTGGTCTGCCGGAAAATGCCCTGTATGCCAAATGGCGAGTCCAGCCCTGCTGCTGTGGGCAATGAGGAAGCACAGTGGCCTAGTTCAGGGGTTCCCAAACGTTACCATGACAAGGCCCCCCATATAGCCTACCGGTAGATTCCAGCCAAGGCAGCCCCTATGGGCCATGCCACACTATTTTTCTGTGCATCCGGTTTCACAACTCCATGAAGTTGGTGCACTCCTAAACCCATTCAAGTGCTACAGAAAGCACAATAAATACACATTGTAAAGAAGATAATGATTCCGCTGGGATAGTTTAGCTTGATTTATTTCGGCTTATTTAATTCATTTTATTTTGTTATTTGTTTCTGCCAGCCTGCCGCGGCCCCCCTGGCATCCCCTCGCGGCCCCCCAGGGGGTCCCCGGCCCCCACTTTGAAAACCAGTGGCCTAGTTAGCCTGGGTGGTCTACTCTACTGCAGGGCTCACAGGAAATGCCGGTTCCATGTCTCTCTCCAGTCAGCGGAGCCTCTATATGGTGACAAGAGTGGATCCATTATGTCCAAACAGAGCTCACCATCCTGTCATGTATTCAAGGGTGTGTGTGTGTGTGTGTGTGTGTGCGTGTGTGTGTGTGTGTGTGTGTGTGTGTGTGTGTGTGTGTGTGTGTGTGTGTGTGTGTGTGTGTGTGCGTGTGTGTGTGTGTGTGGCATAGGAAGTACAAGCCTTTCTGCTCACACCTGAGTCATTAGTACACATGAGAGGAGATATGCTACCTTCTTCTACTCCCATCTCCTCACAACCTTGAGAGAGAGAGAGAGAGAGAGAGAGAGAGAGAGAGAGAGAGAGAGAGTGGAAGAAAAAGAAGGAGCAGGAGAAACAGAAAGAGAGAGTTGGCGATATAGAGGACGAATCAGAGTGGGGCAGAGAGAGAGAGAGAGATAGACAGAAATACAGAAAGTGAGAGATGAGAGAAAGGGAAAATGTAGCGACAGAGGGGGATAAAGAGAAAGAGAGGGGTGAGGATGGATGAGAGAGAGAGAGAGAGAGAGAGAGAGAGAGAGAGAGAGAGAGAGAGAGAGAGAGAGAGAGAGAGAGAGAGAGTAGGGGGATGATGCATCTTTTATTCATTCGTTCAGGAGTGCAGCATGGATGCACTCTTAGGTGCCTCGTACCAGGGGCCCGAAGCAAATCAAGCAGAAGAATACCTCCCCTCTCTTCTCTTCTCCTCTCTTCTCTTCTCCTCTCTTCTCTTCTCTTCTCTTCTCTTCTCTTCTCTTCTCTTCTCTTCTCTTCTCTTCTCAACATCCTGTGTTTTCATCTCTCCTGCTTTCCTCTCATCTCATCTCCTCCTTTCAATCCCTTATCTTATCTCCCCTTCTTATCCTCACCTCCTTCTACCCTCATCTCCTCCCATCTGCTCTCTTCTGTTCTCTCCGTTCTCACCTCTTTTCCTCCTCTCCTCTTGGCCTTTTCTTCCTCTCCTCTCTTTGCAGCCAAGAGGTAAAAATGTTACAGTGATAGCAGAAGTGCCAACTGCTTTGGTCTTTTTATTTAGGTTTAGCGTTTGTGTTTAGTTTGTTCAGTTACGTAATACTAAAAGTTAGCACAGACAGTAAATGTTTGATTCACTGTGTGATACATATTAGTGCATTGTATGAAATTGGAATATTTTGATGAAATATTATGTCTGTGTTTATTCTGTTAAGATATGACCCTTGTTATAAATTTGCTGTTAGTGGAATATCATTTCGCAGTGCGCACTGCAGACCAACTGCTACCAGAATGGCAATGACCAAGTTGTAATGTATTACTAGAAGCTGTGCGCAATGTCGCACAGTAATAGTGTAGCACTATGGCAGTAAAGACTTTTCAATGACTAGCACCTCTTTCCACCGGTGGAAGGGTGCACATTATGAGCCTAAAGACAAGAAAGCTCTATCCCGCACACTGTTAACATTTGCAGAGTTTAGTTGCAATGTTTCAGTCTACTGACCTTCTTCAGGCAATTCAACCTTTGCTTGAAGAAGGTTAGTATACCAAAACATCGCAACTAAACTCTGCAAATGTTAACAGTGTGCGCAAGCTTTCTTGTCTCTAACGTTGGTGACCCAGGGGTTCCACTCCTACGCACCTGTCCGAAGGAGGTGTGCAAGAATTCTACATAAACAGCACATAATGAGCCTACAGCAGGCAATGCTATGCGAATCACATTACATATGACATTACATTACACTTAGCTGACACTTGTATCCAAAGCGACTTACACTTATTTACAAGATATTTGTTACAGTCCCTGGAGCAGTGAGGGGTTAGGTGCCTTGCTCAAGGACACTACAGCCATGGATGAAGGTGCTGGTAAGGGTGGGATTTGGGCCTGCAAGCTCTGATCCCAAGACCAACGCTCTAACCACTGAGCCATGGCTGCCCCAAATTGCTTTAGACCATAGGCCTACTTCAAGTGAGACATAACAATCCCACAATTCTGCTTCCAACCAGCACAGAGACTGAGGAGGAAACCTGTTTTAGTGCCTCTATAATATTTACTATCAGTTGGACATGCAACAGCAGACAGATATGAGAAATACGAGTCCAAAAGGGAAGAGGGGACGCCTTGAAACTGCATGGTCACATCTTCTCTCAAACGAAGCAAATCGCTGTCTGCCAAGCTGACCTGCCTATTAATATTTATCGTCAGCTGGACATTCGGCTCCAGACAAATATGACAAGTATGAATCCAGTGGCCGAGCCGCATTAAAATTTACCGGAGGAAGCTTTAAAGCTGGTCACATCTTTAGTTTTCTCACAACGTATTTTTCTGAAACTAAGCAAAATTCCTTGTGTGCCAAGCTGTCTATCTGACTATTCATATTTATTGTCACTTGGACATTCAGACTCCAGACAAGTATGGCAAATATGAGTCTAATATCAGACAAATATGACAAATATGACTCCAATGGCGGGGCGCATTAAAAATGCACCTGGCAAATAGAGGAAGCGCTTTCAAAATGGGCCCCATTATTTCTGTCGGGTCCTTGAATCTGACAGGAGGCGACAGTCAAGTCTGACTGCTGTTTTTGCTATTGAGTTGCCCAGATAGAGGGGTTCTCTGAGGCCTGTACCGGTCCTAGCCCCTGGGGGGCACTAACACTCCGCTGGCTTCTGAGCTGTGTAGGCGAGTACTAGTGCTTAGTTGTGCTTTTTCAGTCCATGCTGTATTTTCTGATTTAAAAAAGTGTTTTGTGTCTTCATTGATAAGTCCGTTTTTATGGTCAGTTGCCAGTAATTATATCAGGAAGAGACTGGGAGAGAGAAATTGGGCTAGGCTGGGAAATGACTCAGGCCGGACTCAAACCTGGGTGTGCATGGGCATGCAGGCCCATTTCTGGGTGGGTGCCTTATCCTTGCTGCAGTTTATTGGAGAGATATATTTACCTCAATTATGGGAAGCTAGGACTTGGTTAGGGAGTTGATCTTACGATTGGCAGATTGTGGGTTCGAATCCCATGGCTGAAGTTCCCTTGAGCAAGTCACCTGCCGTAACAATACACCTCCAAGAACTCTACCTCTTTTGATGAACGTATCAGTTACAGGTACACTGTGTAATAGTTTTTAGCAGTTTCTTTCCTGAATCCATGCTGCCCATTCACAAATATTACCTTTGTCATGAATACTTACTACAAAAGTGTAATCCTCCAGATTAGTAGCCTTCTTTCTTATGTTGTCATCATTATGCGAGTGTGTATATGAACAAATTAAAGTACTAACGTCAGTTCTGGCCAGGCCATGGTAGTCAAGAAGCTTGCCGCCCTCCCCTTCATCTAATTAATTCCTAATTGATCCAGGTGCATTCCCTCAGCTGATAATCTTTCTTCCCTAGCGATTGGCCACACGGCTTCGGCACGCCTTTTAAATTCTATCCACTTCCTCTCAACTGTATGCTGCTCGGTTTTTGCTACCCACCACCTCCCCTGCTCCACCTTGTCGTGTATGATGTGACATGTTCTCTTGTCACGTCGCTTGACTCTGTTCATGGGGGGTTATCTCTCGCCCTGTCCTGCTGGGGTGAGAATTCCCTAAACTGCTGCTGCCCCCTGACTAAATGCTTTTCCATGCTGCTCATGGAAATAGGGGGGTTCCTCCGAACAGAGCTATACCGCCAAATGTAATTCATAATTTCAATAAAAGAAATTCATTTATATTCTTGTCTTGTGTTTCTTGACTGAAATGGTTCTGACAGAAATGTACATTTTACACACATGAGACACAGGCCCTGGCTTGCTCTCATTTAATTTGGTAAATATATGATCCATAGCTGATGCATGTGATGTATGTTCATAGACCTTTATGTGTTCCTATGTACACCTTATTAGCCTTTTTTCCCATGTTCTGTTCCATTTGAAAATGAAGCAGGTTTAAAGGTCTTCGTCTACCTCGTAAAAGGGAAGTCACTTGCGCTCTAACCTTCTTGGTGTGTCCAGTCCAGGACGGTATACAATGCAGAGTAAACTGCTCCACTTCGGAAAGACCAGGCCAGGGATGACTGGAGCACTCGGATACTTTTTAGTATTTTATTGTGGTGAAAACATAATGACTGACGTTTCGACGCTGTGTGCGTCTTCTTCAGAGTCTTCGTCTACCTGTTTGAGGTAGAAAAGAGTGCCACGTATGTGTAAATGATTATTCCATTGGATGCAATGTATACCTGCCTTGGTTGCATTTTATCAAAGGTTTCTGAAGTCATGTGAAAAAGGCCCATTCCCTTTGCCAGAAAATGAAATGCAACACCTCTGCCCCAGTGCTCCACAATGAGTGGCATCATGATGCTCTTTAGGTCAGTGCTGCCCCCTGCTGTTGCTATTCAGCATTGCACGTCAGACTTGGCTAAAGACCTTCAGTCTGTTACAGGGTGACTTGAGGGCGGCACAGCAGGTAACACAGGAGCTCCTGTGTACAGAACCCTTTCACAACGCACACCTTCTAGGAACTGAAGTATCAGTTAAGTGTGTGTGAAACATGTCGTACAGTACACTATGGGGGAAAAGACAGCAGTATCCATTTGTCTTTTCTAGGAACTGTATCAGTTGAGTTTGTGGGGAACATATTGTGCTGCAGCATTCCTATGCCATTTCCCCAGCACTTGGTAATATTCAAGGAGAACTAACCAGCCGTTCCCAATGATATATGGCTTGGCCTGTACTGGTGATCTGGCATACAGGGCATTTCCCAATGGACCAGCAGGTGTCCTCAGGAAACAAAGCTGATGAGTTTTTTGTTTTGTTTTTTTCTTACAGACTGGCCCAGACTGGTTGCAAGTTCGAATCCCACCCTCACCTCTCCCTTCACCTCCATCCATGGCTGAAGTGCCCTTGAGCAAGGCACCACACCCCACACTGCTCCAGGGACTGTAACCAATACCCTGTAAAATCATTGGAAGTCCCTTTGGAGTAAAAGCTAAGTGTAATGTGTGTCTAAGTGTAATGTAATTTAGAGAGGGTTGCACAAGGATGCCCAAGCCTATTTTTGTTCCAGTCCAGTCCTGGAAAGGCAGATAACATGTTTTCTCAGTGATGAAGAAAACTCTGTAAGTTTGTAAGAATGGACATCCTGTGCCGTGTTAGCACCCAAACCCCAAAAATGCCAGAGAGAGTTAATGATCACCCATCTTATCTGGCATTTATCGTCTCGGCTGGCACTTTTCTCAGCACTGTCAGTGATGGTTTTGAAATGGGCTGCTTCGTCAAAATGGGCTACCAGGGGGGAACTGTGGCGCTAATGCTGTAAAGCCTTGCCATATACGTATGTGACTAACCTCAAGGAAATATGGCAACAACTAGGCATGGGTGAAACTGAGAAAAAGTCAACTGAAGGGTTTTTTTTTTCATTTTTTGTAATTTTCTTTTCTTTCTTTTTTTTGCACTGAATTAGCAATTTGAGGTCTTAGGGAGCTACTCAATTCCTCGGAAAACAGTACTGGTTTATCTAAAAGCACACGCTTAAAAGGGTTAGCATGTCCCTCTACGTCCTACACATGCTGTTTTGTACTTAAAGATGTGAATGGATTCAAAAGGCATCAAATTCATCAGATGTCACTAGATTCTCATGTCTAAGGTGTGATTTTAAAACTTAGAATTGGCATTATCAGAATATGATTAACTCAATATGCCCCAAGGCCTACTTATAGCCTGTCTTTCCGTGGCTAGTCACATATGTGCAACAAGTTCAAGTTCGGTCTGGGTCATTTCTCAATTCCCCAATTCTCTCTCCCACTAATTTCCTTTCTTCTGTCAAGCTGCCTGATCCCAATAAATGCAAGAAGCCCAATCTTTCTGAAAGTAGTAACCAATAGCCTATTAACGTGCCCTAATCCTAACCCTAAAGTCCATAGCCTGGGAGTTGTAGCTCAGCTCGACGAGTAGGCCATATCAACAGGACAGTGGAAAACATGCTGGGGATTTACATGTGTGTAGGGTGATGGCGGGTCATGTATGAGGTGATCGATCTCTTGTGTTACTACACTCGTGTGCCTTGCCGGTCACATGGGATTAGATGCACAGTGCACAACTACTAGGAACTGGAACTGCTAGTGGAAATAAGGGTGAAAGTCAAACTAGGTCCTCACGTCTCTTCCTGAGGCCTTCGACCTTGTGACGCGTGGCTCAACATCATTGATGATCAAAGTTTGTATTCATTATCTTGAAAAAACAACACAATTAATTATCTCATTTGCAATTGGGATGTTGAATGTTAGAAAGTCCCAAGAAGTCCATCTGCACTTGTTGACAGTGGGAAATCTTTATTGTTTACTCCATACATAATTACAGTAGTACTGTTGTAGTAGTAGTAGTAGTAGTAGTAGTAGTAGTAGTAGTATTGATTCTTTTTAAAAATTACTTTCAAACAAAACAAATGTGGGAAAGAGGGAAGTGATGTGTGTGTGTGTGTGTGTGTGTGAGAGAGAGAGAGAGAGAGAGAGAGAGAGAGAGAGAGAGAGAGAGAGAGAGAGAGAGAGAGAGAGAGAGGGGTGAGAGAGGTGCTTTTGAGTACAGATATATAAACCAGGCCATTCCTGTGCACCTGTGCACACTTCGGACACACTGGCAAGGTGAGCACACACAGTGATACCGCTCTCACCATAAATAATAGCTTTATCACAAAGTAAATTGACATATTCCTAGCCAAGGCAAAAAATGTACATATAGAAAGATTTACTTACATTTTCCTTCCACTGACCCATTTTCATTCATTGATGATTTTCATTCAGTCTGTTCAGTTGGATTGTACAAGTCTTTAGTAGCCATAATGGTAATGACGTATTTTAAATGTGCAAAGAATGTTTCTAAATGTTGTGCAATGTTGTAGTAGCCTAATTGTTTTTCATGTAACGGCAAAGCATTCTAGAAGCAAATTGGCATGCACCAGGAGGGCACTGTTTATGCAATGTATTGCCATGGCGATGTTCACTTCTTCCTCTTCTTCCTCCCCAGATGAGGCTCGTTCTGGCGCTGATGGCGGTGGGCCTTCTGCAAGTGGGGGCCCTCCCTGCACCCTCAAAGCGTAAGTGTCTGCCTCCTTTGATTTCACTGAGAAGATGTTTACACGTACATGGATATTTTTGTAAATGCATCAGTTTCACCATCTCACTTACACGTAAATGTCTTTTAGAAACCACCTTTCAAAAAGTTTTGAAAATATTCCTTTTAGAAGGCCAGAAATAGGGGGCTAGGTTCCCTTTGCATCATCTCTGATTTAACTATGAAGTTATAACTACTAAACCTTTTGCTAGATTCTGTCATGTTATTCCTTACAATATGTGTTACAGTATGTACTTGTAGCAGCCTCAATGTCCAAGACAAATTACCGTTAGGATACATACAATAAAGTAATCTTGTATCTTGTTTTTTTTCTCTTTCTGTGACATTTCTCCCTCTACTGATCTCTAAAGAGTCCAGTCTGGACCCCAGCATGGAGGACCAAGTGCCCCCCATCAGCAGTGAGGTGGTGGAGGGCCCCTCCGTCCCCCCAGAGCTGGAGGGCCTGACCACCAAGTCCTACCTGTTTGGCGACAACGTCAACCTGAACTGGACCGCGTTCGAGGACGCCCTGCCCGAAGGCGCCGTGGGCATCTACAACGGCTACACCTCCCGCACCGACTACATCTGCAAGTTCAACTGCGAGGCCGGTTTCTACACGCCCAGCAAGGGCCCTTACTGCAACTACGCCTACGGCGACCGCGAGTACCACGCACCCGCCTTTGAGATCCTGGTCAACCGCGACAACTTTGAGTTCCTGGAGTGGAAGGAGGACTCGTACGGCGGCGTGCCCCGCGACTCGGTGGGCACCTGCAACTCCAAGAAGATCTACGTGGGCAAGAACAAGTACGGCCTGGGCAAGGTGGTGCCCGAGCACGAGGCCTTCTTCCTGCCCTGGGAAGGCGACGAGTACTGGTACAAGAGCTACCAGGTGCTGAGCATCAACCGGGAGGCCTACACGCAGCACATCTCGCACGTGGAGTACAAGGTCAACGAGGTGGAGCTCTTCCAGTACCCGCCCGAGTCCATGCATGTCTCCAGTGTCACCAACAACGAGTGCCGCGAGGTCACCAAGACCGTGTCCATGCAGAAGAGTACGGAGAAGTCCAACAGCTGGAACATCGGCCGCGCCACCATGCTGGGCATCACGGGCACCATCTCCGTCAAGATCCCCTTCGTGGGCACCGGCGGCGTGGAGCTGGGCGGCGAGCAGACCTTCTCGTACGACAAGACCACCACCGTCACCGAGACCATCGCCCACACCAACTCCATCGATCTGACAGTGCCGCCCAACCACACCTGCCGCGTGCGCATGGAGGGTCGCAAGATGAAGATGGACATCCCCTTCAAGGCGCGCCTGAGCCGCACCTACGTCAACGGCGAGACCCAGTGGACCTCCGTCAACGGCATGTACGACGGCGTGCAGGTCGGGGAGGTGCGCACGGTGGTGGAGCGCTGCGAGCCTGTGCCCGACGCCCTGCCTTGCTTCTAAACGCAGACTCACAATGTTTGGAGTGAAACTGACAGACTTCTGACGTGTGTAATAATGTCAATAAAATGATATTATATTAACATGAGGATTTGGTGTGTGGTTGTTGTGTGACAGCAGAATAAATGCATTATGTTTTTTTTAATCTTGGAAAACATTTTACACTAAATTAATTAGATTAATTAAATTAATTGACATTTCTTGTGAATGAAGTGCTCTGGCAACCATTCACTGCTGAGTGCAGAAAGTGAAAGTTCAAAGAAATCTGGTGAAGAATGTGGAAAAATGGGGGGGGGGTAGCTTTTCATGTAGTCCTATTCATGTGGAGTGCATTCGAATGATAATCATCCATCCATCTAAGTAGATAATTTGAGTTATTCTCTATATACCACTGCACAATAAATAGGGTACTACAAAGAGAAGAGAATAAATTACCATTCATTCATAAGGCAATATCATCATATTGCCACTTCATGTAACATATAAAAAGAAACTCTCAGATTCACAGCCATTTTCCAAAGACAATACGTTAATTTCATGTTGAGCTATGTCATACTTCTCTGTCAATGATTTAAGTAAAAATTAAGTAAGATTTAAGTAAAGTATAGTAACAGAACACACATTGTGTATGTGTGTGCATGCGTATGTGTGTGTGTGTGTGTGTGTGTGTGTGTGTGTGTGTGTGTGTGTGTGTGTGTGTGTGTGTGTGTGTGTGTGCATGCATCTGTGTGTGTGTGTGTATGTGTGCCTATGTGCATGTGACCGTGTGTATGTGTGTGTGTGTGCATGCAATATTGCACATGACTGTGTGAGAAATAATGATATCTGGATAGATTCCACTATTTTGCTGGAGGAGTATGTAGAATGTGGAAAATCTGAGAGTGGAATTTTCACCTGAAGGACAAGTGTTCACTGGCTCCATGTTCGGTGGCAAGTTAGCAATGAAATCACACTGGGAGAGTACTCCATGTTCAGAACGAAAAATTATGGTCTTGCTTCTTTTTCAGATAGACTTTTCCATACTAATCCACAGTATGTGCAGTTTTTCAGAATACCAAAAGGAGGGGGGGGGGGGGGTCAGATTGTAACCAATATCCATAGAGTTACATTAAACCATGATTAAATCATGAAGAAAAAGTTGAGATATCAGAGCCAGAGGGCTGTGTGTGTGTGTGTGTGTGTGTGTGTGTGTGTGTGTGTGTGTGTGTGTGTGTGTGTGTGTGTGTGTGTGTGTGTGTGTGTGTGTGTGTGTGTGTGTGTGTGTGTGTGTGTGTGTGTGTGTGTGTGTGTGTGTGTGTGTGTGTGTTTGTGGTGGTGGTGGTGAATATCCCCTACCCCTTCTACAAACCCTGTTTACTCAATAGGAACACTGAACTTTTTGCACCCAGAAAATGATATTGCAACCAAGGTTTAACTCAGTACTCCAGACATTTATACAATTGTACGAGAAAACTGTCCTTGTTGCTGTAAAAGAAATAATAGACTTCATTATGCAGTCTGAGTGCACACACAACCTTTGGAAGTCTTCACAGTTCATTGAAAACTCTACTACAATATTACAGCATTATTATGTACCTCTTTCCTAACAAATTGCAAGTCAGTTATATCACTTTAGCTAACTCAAAAGGACTGTATCTTACTTGCAAAAGTAGAGAGGTTAATCTGCAAAATGACTAAATAGATACAATTATAATCTAAATGCACATACATTGCAAGGCATTAGGTCAAAAGGTCATTGGTTTATTATGGGTATTTAAGAAGGCTTCATCCAGCTCAGCTGTCAGTGTACCACGGCACTCGAGGAGACACCCAACAAGGTAAAGCTAACGTGCTCATTTCATCAACTCTTTTTCTTTTTCTGCTCATGTAAGATAAAGGCTGTTTGGCAAGGAGGTGCAAGCTGTTCCTTTACTCGTAAATGTCACGACTTTGATGGCTTTTGCTTTTAAATGTTATATCAATGTGTTGGTTCTGCAAAACGGTATGGAATTGAAGCTGTAAAGTCAGTCTACCTTTAGTCTATCTAGTCTACATTTCATACGCATTGAAATAAAGAAATTGTTTTATACATTTGTATTGACCTATTTTGAGGGAAAAAGCTGCGTTTGGGAAATTTGGAGAACACATAAAAGTTTGTCTAAGGACCGCCGGCATATGCTCCAGACTTGATTTTAATGTTCTAAGTTATGAAAAGAGAACAAATTGTCCTTTGCTTCTCATCTAGCTTTTTGTAAAACTTTTTGAGTTTACAACTGACTTCAGAGCTGAATGTTCTGTACATAACGATGGAAATTTGAGAGGTGCTTGTCATGACCTTTTCATAGCCATTTATGATACAGAACACATTAAAAACAAAACAGATTAAGTTTATATTAAAACACTGAAACATCCATTTAAAGAAAATGATAAGGCTAAAATGTATGCTCTCCCCTCTGTCTGAAATTAGATGCACTCCTCCTTTTTTGTATGTAAGGCTGTAAGAAATGCTGTGTGACTTTTGATCGATTTGAGAAAAGACGCATGGTCATTTGTCTCTGCATGTGTGTGTGTGTGTGTGTGTGTGTGTGTGTGTGTGTGTGTGTGTGTGTGTGTGTGTGTGTGTGTGTGTGTGTGTGTGTGCGTGTGTGTGTGCGTTCTTGTCTTCAGATGAGGCTACTGCTCCCCATATTCTGGGCTGTGCTGCTTCTCTGCAGATCAGCACTCTCTGACACAGGTGAGAACTAACACATATGCACATATCACCACTTACAGTATTTACACTCACACTATCAGGCTCCACCAATGTGAATGGCTTCAAAACTCACAGCAAATTGATGTACACAGCAACAGGCTTCACAAGTGAAATAAACACAAATATTACCTAATGGTGGTTTGACAGGCCTATTTGATTCATTCATATAGGCCTACTGTACATTTTAAATGGCCTGTGAACAGATGACATGGTTGTCAGTTGAGTACAAAATGAAAAAATAATTGACGTGTACTAGTTGTGTGTGTTCATTCATGTTCAGTGGCAAAATGAGCTTTCATGTGCAGGTCGAGTAGTTAGTATAGCTGATAATGTGTACGGTTTACACAGATGCTGAATTTCCCAGAGATGCTAGAGGTCATGGAAACTTGTAGGCTACTGATATAGGACCCTTTGTCCTATTTTGGTGCTCTGAGTCACCAAGTCGCAACGTTTGAGGGGCCCCCCATAGGGAATGAGTGCTCCCCCAAAGGGAGCCCCCCTGAGGGGCCCAGAATTTGGTGCTACCTACGTCCCTGGTTACACTGCCAGAATCATCATGTGCTACATTATCTGTCAGAAGAATTCAGACTGAACCCTGGGCATGGGTAGGTAGCGCCCCCTATTGACTGGGATAGTCAGTTACATAGAGACTAGCAGAAAGGAATGTGGTGCATTATCGCTCCCAGTACTCCAAAAAAGGGAGGAAGTCCAAAAGACCAATAAAGGGAGGGAAGAGCAGAGAAATATATTAAAATATCTCTAATATAACATGGCAAATTTTATATTTAAGTCTTTTTTATGTTTTTCTCAAATGTCAGTGGGCTCAGTGGGCTGCTAGTACTGTATTGCCACTGTAATGTCATTATGCATTCGATTCCAGCCCAAGGTTGTTTCCCAATCCTGTCCCTTCTCTCTCTCCCCACTCATTTCCTGTCTCTCTCTCTATCTCCTATCTGAGTAATACTGTAAAAGTAGCCTGTCGACAGGATTCGGACCGAACAGCAAGAATGGTGAGGTGGTGCCCCCCAAGACGTCACAGGCCTAATCAGTCACATAGAGACTATTTTGAGCAGACATATGGTGCATTATCACTTCCAATATTTATTTTGCTTTCTATTTCATTTGGGGCAGCCGTGTCCTTATGGTTAGGTAGCTGGTCTTAAGATCAGAGGGCTGCAGGTATAATGTAGTAATTAGTAGTAGATTTGTTGTGCTTTATTTATGATAGGACAGTAACAGTGGCACAATTACACAAGTGGGGAGAGAGAGACGGGGAAGGAATGACAAATGACCCAAGCTGGAATCAAACCGTCAGGCCACGGTAGGGCCGTAATGTAGTCATTTAATGTAATTCATCTGTCGACAGGATTCGGCCTGAACCCCGAGAATGGTGAGGTGGTGCCCCCCGTGGATGCCAAGGGCCCCGTGCGGTTCCCCGACCCCAGCCAGGAGGCGGAGCAGTCCGAGTCCTACATGTTCGAGATGAACCCCAACCTCAAGTGGGTGCCCTGGAACGGCTCCCTGCCCGACGGCGCCGTGGGGATCTACAATGGCTACGCAGGCCGACAAGACTACATCTGCAAGTTCAACTGCGAGGTGGATACAGATCCATAGAGTAGGCCTAGTTTAGGGTCGTGGTGAAGATGTAGGATGCATTTGAAACTTCTAAGCAAAAAGAAAAAAATCGGCACACTTCAGATCTGTGTAATACGCTAGCTTTACTGATACTGCAAGCTTTTCATCAGGCAGTCTCTGGTGATTCAGATCTATAAAAGAAACAAATAATAGGACCACCCGCCTGCGTGTGTGCGTGCGTGATGTAAATATTCCCTCTGATTTTTTATACAGTACTCCTGAGTAAATAGTCCACTTAATGTCTGCACTGAAGTGAGTGATACAGTATATGGATTGAGATATGAGATATATGTTGTGTAAATTGCACATGCAAATTCCTAGAAACTGTATTTTTATACTGTTGATATGGCTAATGGCTAAAACTTGAAACTTTAATAGTGACAATGGAAGACCCTCTATTCTATTCTATTCTATTCTATTCTATTCTATTCTATTCTATTCTATTCTATGCTAGAAAAATAGTGATAGTAAGTCAAAACCCCTGTCAATGCAGATTATAACCAAGAATAGAATCAGCTTGAGCCATTCTACATGTCAACATAGTCAAATGTCAAAATGGTACACTTCAGCTACTGCCAACTGGTGAGCTTACTAGATCCATTTAAAAACAAGTTAGTACATATTTGTGTTGACACAGATGGTTTGAACAAACAAATAAACAAACTTGCCTGTAAACACAACCTCCTCGGCAGACAAAATTATGATCAACAAGCATAAGGGCAGTCATGGGTAAGTACTTAGGGCGTCAGACCAAAGGTTGCTGGTTCCACTACCGAGCCGCCAGGTTGATGGGGGAGTAATTAACTAGAGCTCTCCCTCATCCTCCTCCATGACGGACGCACCCTGAGCATGGTACCATCCTGCCGCACTCCTCCCTTGGGGCACTATTAAGGGCTGCCCCCTTGAATGGGTGATGCACAAATGCAATTTCGTTGTGTGTTCACTTGCGTGCTGCGGAGTGCTGTGTCACAATGGCAATTGGAGTTGGAGTTTCCCAGTTGGCCTTTTACTTATAATTTTACACCTGTGAATGTGGATGCATATGGTTATGCTAGTATCATGTGTGTAGGTGGGTGTGTTAGAACTGTATGCACTTGGGTATGTGGATATGTGTGGTTAGGCTACAATGGATGTGTGGGTGGGTGTATGATTTTTTGGGGGGGTACTTTCCAATCTTTCTATATCTCAATTATTTATTGCTTTACCAAAGAAGGACTGCCCAGTTTTCTTGCACTTGCTACACTAACACATAGAAGATATTCTGATATTGTGATGATATGTTTGAAATTCTGATTCTAAGGCGGGATTCTACACACCCAGCAAGGGCGACTACTGCCACTACCCTTACGCCGACCAGGAGTACACCGCCATCAAGTTTGACATCCTGGTGAACCAAGACGGCTTTGAGTTCATCGAGTGGCTGGAGGACTCGTACGGCGACGTGCCCACTGAAGCCATCAAGACGTGCCCCAGGGAGGAGATCTACGTGGGCAAGAACAAGTACGGCCTGGGCAAAGTGGTGGCAGAGCACGAAGCCTTCTTCCTGCCCTGGGAAGGAGAGGAGTACTGGTACAAGAAGTATCACGTGCTGCGCATCAACCAGGATGCCTACAGCCAGGTAGAGTACCAATGACTGACTGATTTTCTGTCAGTACAGCCCGGAATACAGTGGTCCAACAGTCCAATGCCTCTGGGGTTTTTGCCTTTTCTTTCACAATTTAGAGGGGGCTGCGCAGTGGTGTAGTCTACTTTTTTGAAGTGGGTATACTGTATATATTTGTGCTATTCAAAACAATGGATCAATCAATTTTATGTGGGTATACTGAAATCTCTGAAATTAAATGGGTATACTCCGGATACCCGCGTTCTACATAGACTACACCACTGGGGCTGCGCATCAATGCCCACACCTAGGTATAGTGTAGTACGGGATCTGTCCAGCAGCCGGCATGCTCAGGCTATATTCCATAGGAGAAAGCTATACAAAAAAACTTACATGGGTATACAAATATTATGTGGAAAACAAGAATTGGCCCTTTTTATACAATGTGTCATGTAGGCCTACTGTAAGTAAGCATTCATACACATTCCATGACGCACCCGGTGAGCAGACGGAAGACGGCAGTTGGGCTGTTTGATGCTTCTGCCTCGACGTCCATTATTCTAGTGGGGTCGTAATAGGCTCAGTCATTTCAAATTTGTGTTAAAGTTTGGTTTTCACTTCCAAGTTGAAGTTTAGGGTCTATAAAGCAATTTGAGTTCGAGTGTCAAACACACAGATAACAAAATGGCCTGCGGGGGGCGCTCTAAAATATATAAACTGCTATAACTTTTTATTAGTTAAACCAAAGAGGAGAAACCGGTGGGCTAAATAGTTGGTTACCAGATTAAAGACACACTATGTAAAAAACACACTTTTAGCCAATGGACAGGTAAATCCGGGCTTTTTTAAGATAAAGGGTGGATATGCCCTCCAAGTTGCAATGAAACATAATTTATTGTTACAAGTTATTGTAAATAAAGCCTGGGTTATCACTTAACTTGATTTGTTCAGAATATCCCTGAAGCACACATATACTTAGGATACATATACACAAATATAGCTGCATAAAGCCTATGTGATATTTAGCACCCAACTTGCAACTTTGAGTTTATGAATTTAGGAGCATGAGTACCAGCTTTTTTTCAATCCAGCCATCATTTTATTGACAACTTAAACACTTTATATCTGGAAGAAATTAAATCAATAATAATAATAATAACAATAATAATAATAATAATAATAATAATAATAATAATAATGATGATGATGATAAAACTATGAGGAACATCATTTTTTTCCTGCATTCAAAAAGCAAACAGAAGACCATAGGGCTAACATTTATTCCAATACTCCACTCTACAATAACTATGACAGAGAACAGATACAAAAACAGTCAGTGGTGAGTCTTAGAAATTGTATGTGCACTTGCACAGACGTGTGCACTTTAACTCTTCCTTCATGCACTTGCACCGAGATCTGGCAGGTGTATTTGTACAAGTACTAGTACAGCTGCACTTCACCTCTAGTTGGAATACACCTTCGGCAACTACATCTTTGGTAGTGTAGTCCAAATCTGGGAACTGTTCATTTGTTACCAGATTGGCAGGCATTTCTGGCAAATGCAGATAATAAGAACAGTTTTCATTCCTGTCAACTACGCTGGTAACAAATGGACAGTTCCCAGAGCAGATGATTGTGTCTACCATGTATGAAATAGTGCTATAGTATTATTTAGTATACTTGCCAAAGGCCTCTGCTTGCCCCCAGCAAGCATACTAATTGTTCTCCAATAGTTTATTTAGTATGCTTGCGGGAAAGCATATTAATTGTTCATCAACAGTTTATTATTATTCTACATTTTTCCATTCACCTCGGCATATGGGAATCGCCATTCATTAGTACGGCGGCTTTGAATCGTTGCAGCGTTCAAGATAGAGACACGGTTCGATTCCCAAAACGAACGGCTCAAAAAGGGCTCAGGGTGGAGTATTTTTTGCTGGCCTACCCCCTTTCATTCGTTCACCGGACTTGTTTTTTCTCATTTCTCCTCTCTGTTTTCCCCCTCATTGAAATGAATGGTAGAATGGTCAAGATGATGATGTCACAAACTGTGTCAGTTAGAGTGAGAGGTGACCTGTCCTGGGGTTTTTAACTAGGTATCAACTGGTAAAGGTATTGTCAGAGAGGTCTTGGCTCTGAATACAAACTGTGTGAATAAGCCAACTCTTAAAATGTTTCAAAGAGAGCAGTTTTAAAATCCCTATGATGTGACCCCATTCACTTACAAAAAAATGTGTGAACAGCTCAGCGCATAGGCCTGAATATGTCCATTTTTTGACTGAACCATTTGGCCAAGAAAAGTGGTCTCAGCTTTGACATGAAGAGCAGGGTTGTGCCATTTGTGTGTCAATATCATCTGACAACTTGCAAAACTTTTGGAGATAAGACAGCGTAAAAATAAGGCTGCACATATTAGCCTACTCAGCTATTGACTGCCAAACTGTCACCTTTAGATTCTTCAGTCATACACACACACACATACACACGCAGCCTTGTAGAACTTTAGACCTCTGCTGTCACCTGGGCAACCGTGGCCTAATATGCGGCAGTGGCCTACTGGGTAGGGTGTTGGTCTGTCAGAGGGTTGCAGGTTCGAATCCCACCCTTACCTCTCCCTACCCACCCATTGCTGAAAGTCACCTGAAGCATCTCCATACATGCACGCACACGCACACGCACACACACACACACACACACACACACACACACACACACACACACACACACACACACACACACTTCTCTCTCTCTCTCCCTCTCTTGCACAGAGAGAGAGAGACAGACAGACAGACACACACACACACACCTCTATCACACCTCTATCTCTTTCCCTCGTGTTTCTGTGTGTGTATACAACAGCTCTGTGTGTGTGTGTGCATAAGCCGCAAGCATAATAGCATCGTATCTCCGGAAATGCAGTCTTATTATTATTACATTATTATTATTGATGTATTTTCTTCCAGATATAACGTTTTTTTTGTGATTTTATGTGTGAATAGAATATGGCTTCATCGAAAAAAGTTGATACTCGTGATCCTAAATTCATAAACTCAAAGTTGCAAGTTGGGTCATATCACATGGGCTTTATGCAGCCATATTTGCTATCCTAGGTATCTTTCTGCTTCAGGGATATTCTGAACAAATGAAGTTGAATGATATACCAGGCTTTATAAATGATGTTTCATTGCAACTTGGAGGGCATTTCCAGCCTTTATCTTTAAAAAAAACCTTGGATTTTGCTGTCCATGGGCTAAAAGTGTGTTTATGACAAAGTGTGTTTTTAATCCTGTAACCAAATACTTAGCTCACCAACTCCTCCTCTTAATGCTGAATCCATGCATACCTCATATGTTAAATTTGGTTAAACTAATCAAAAGTTATAGCAGTTTATATATTTTAGAGCGCCCCCCGCAGGCCATTTTGTTATCTGTGTGTTTGACACTCGAACCCAAATTGTTCTATAGACCCTAAACTTCAACTTGGGAGTGAAAACCAAACTTTAACACAAATTTGAAATGACTGAGAAAAAATGCACACGCCTACGACGTCCATTATTCCCCTTGATATCGGGACACCTTGTCACCCGTTATTGCTTACGTACATGGAATGTGTGTGCCTATTCAATATGTAGAAAACCAGGAATGGGCCATTTTTATCATATTCCATATACAAATTGTATAGTCTATATATCAATCATTTTACAAGTCTTTATAGAACGTTTTGTACACAAGAAACTATCCAGTGTTAACGCTCCAAATGGAATGTACTTGTTCTTTGTGATAATGACGAGAATAAAGTCTTGAATCTTGTCTCTCAGCATCTGTCCCACATTGAGTACGGCATTGACCAGATTGAGCTTTTCCATCATCCACCCGAGACCATCCAGCAGGCCAAGGCAAGTATGCAAGTATATGTACATACAGTAGGTAGTAATTTGGGGTGGCGTCCGCGCCAATGTCTTATCCTGTGCGTATCGCTCGGTGCGTAATTCCAAGAGCAGTATAATGAAAAGGAAGAAAGGAGTCGCACACTGGAGCTGAATGCAAAATCAAAAACTGTATTAAACAAAGCCGAAAAAAGTTAATAAAACCGACAGACAGGGGACAAACATTTCAAACTGGGAACACTGATGATGGGCTAGACCCGAAACGTTTGTCCCCTGTCTGTCGGTTTTATTTACTTTTTTCGGCTTTGTTTAATACAGTTTTTGATTTTGCATACAGTAGGTAGAACATGTAGTATAAACAGCACACAGTGACCAAAGTGCTGCACAGTGCCAATCAATAATTAAAAGGTTAAATGCAAAAAAGAAAAATCAATGACACCATACAATTTGCCCATAAATCCCAATATGAAAAAAGTTTTGCTTTGGATGTCTGCTAAATGTAATGTAATGTCATATACTGAAGCCTACGTTAAAACGTGTGTCTTTATTATCAAAATGTTGCGCAATGAACTGCATATCTGTGTGAATTGTGATATATCTGTAAAGATTTTGTTAGTAGTTCCAAGATGGAATAGAAGAGCACAAAGCTCAACCTAAATAATACTTAAGTATGAGGTTCCCATTTGGCTATAAATCAGAAATAGGTCTCATATCATCGCTAAAAGTTTGTACATCCATTATTTTACCTCACACATGCAGTTTGCGCAAGTATTTTATTTGCCTGTGCAAGATTAAATATTGCATCTAGGCCTATAAAATGATTTTATAATCTTTAAGTGATGTCATATATTGCCTAGCGGGGACCTCATGGTTGTAGAATTCTACTGAGGATTAAGTGGTTAAGTACTAGGCCTACTCAAATCTTTTTGGGAAAGCCGGCACCACATTCATCTGCCAAGAGCCAGGTTACTTGTTTGGATAGAACAGTTAGCTAAATGTAATGCAATGCGATGCAATGTAAAAAAAAAAAGGTGACCAACTACGAGTGTCGCGAGGTGGAGAAGACCGTGCTCCTGGAGAAGACCACCACCACGTCCAAGACCTGGGACATTGGGCGCGAGACGCGCAACGGCACCATCTCCACCATGAAGGGCAAGGTGCCCGTCCTGAACCCGGGCAGTGTCGACTTCACCAGCAAGGAGCAGAGCGTCACCTTCAATGAGGGCACCACCGAGTCAGAGTCCATCACACACACCATCTCCGTGCAGGTGAGGAGCGGAGCGGAGCGGAGCGCAGCCCCAATCACCCCCAGTCACCCCCAGTCACCTGAACAGCCAGGGCTGCATTAACGCACAGGCTAGATATGGCTGCAGCCAAGGGCCCCCCCACCTGCCAGGGGGCCCCTGACTGACCAAAAGTGGGAAAATGCAGAATTGTGACAAGATGCAATATTGACAAATTCATCCGTCGTGTTGAGTACAATTTGTAGACATGTCATGTTACCCTTACTTCCTAACTCGTAATTCTCGTGTAACTTTGTCACGAAATTTGCCTTCCAGGGGACCCACAGCCACCTGTAGCCTAGGGCCCCCAGGTCATCTTAGTCCAGACCTGTGAACAGCTACAGTATGTAGAGCTTAAAGAGGAAGATCGAATAGACAAGAGAGATATCACATTGGTATTTATTAAATACAGTGTAGTTATTTAATATGATACAGTATAATCTGGAGTTTACACTGAACCATAAGCAGCACCAACTCCGAGTCCACCTGCACTAGAGTGGGAAAGAGATGGGGAAGGATTAGGAAGCCTGGGGTTGGCATTGAACCCTGGTATGACACCTTAGCCCACTGAGCCACAGTGCCCCTGATCCTCGCTTACTTACACACAAATGTGAGAGAAAGACATTCATTCTTTGGAGCAGAAGGACTGGATAATACTCCTAGACTGTCTGTTTAGACTGTAGATTAGTCATTTTATCTAGAATCTAGAACTTAACCTGAACATTCTGTTCCTATAGAACTCTGTGTTTAAAATCCTGCGTGGTTGGAACATCATAGTGAGAACTCAAAATTTAGCTGAAATTCTAATCACATGCATTTGATGGTACTCCTGAAAGGGTTGTTTTTCTTCTGGATCACCAAAGTAACTGCTGTGCTCTGCAGCGGTGTAGTCTACTTTTATGAAGTGGGTATAATGTATATTCAAGCATTTTTTCAAGTGGGTATACTGTATATATTTATGCTATTCAAAACAATGGATCAATCAATTTTAATTGCTCTGCTCTGCTCTGCCTCTCTGTCTTGGTGCCAGGTGAGGGTGGCTCCCAACTACTCGTGTGCCGTGCGCATGGACGCCAGGAAGATGGAGGCTGACATCCCCTTCACCGCCCGCCTCAGCCGCACCTACGACGACGGCAGCACGCACTGGACCACCGTGACGGGCACCTACGACGGCGTCAGGATCGGAGAGATCAACGCCGTGGTGGAGAGGTGTCAACCCATTCCCGATGCCCCTCCATGCTAGTAGTGGAGTGGAGTGTATATGGTTCAGCCAATGGAGGCAACTGTGCTGCCTACAGTAACCATCAGAAAAAAATAACAGTAATAAATAACAAATTAGGAAAAGAAGAGTGTGCTTGAGGATTGTGTTCTAGTCATTTTGCTCTTTCAATGAATCTCTTGTTAGGATTACAGGCCCAACATGTAAGATTTATCCCTGCAACTCCTGAGAGGTGACCTTATGACACATTGCTGATGTGACTTAATCATGCCCTAGCAATAGAGGATTGCCCCTCCATGAAAAATAGGCTAAAAGCCAACAGTCAATGGGCATTTTTTCCCCAGTCTACAGGTCACAGAGAGGGGATTATTTATCACTGTGGGCTTTGTTAATGACGGCAATGAATGGGTATTACCACAAGGGGGCATCGGCATACCAGTACCACCAGAATCTTATACCACTACTACAGTAAGTAAGCTGAATACTTCCCCATGCCAGTCTCAGCCGGTAGTGGTGTAGTCTACGTAGAACGCGGGTATACGGAGTATACCCACTTCTGAATTTCAGGGATTTCAGTATACCCACTTAAAATTGATTGATCCATTGTTTTGAATAGCACAAATATATACAGTATACCCACTTCAAAAAATGCTCAAATATACAGTATACCCACCATAAAAAAGTAGACTACACCAGTCTCAGACGGGTCAAACAAAACTGAACAAACAAAAACTAAAGGGATCGCGAAAATGAAAAGGGAACACTAAACTGAATTAATGGAATGTTCCGTGTGGAAAATCTGTATTAATCACACATAGTGAGATAGACTTGGAGTTGTGTTTTTCTGGTGTTCCCCTGTCGTTTTTGAGCAGTATATTTCGCATTACATATCATTTCCCAGTGGTCTTGAGTGATGGGTAAGCAGACATGCTCCCCTGATTGGAGTTCCACATAGGTTGTTTCAGTGTCACACACATCCACAATGTTAAAAAAAGGCGCAGGATCAAAATGTGTGTTTAAAAAAAAGAAAAGTAAAGCCTACACCAAAGACCTTCCATTAAATGTATTATATTCAATTTTCAGAAATGTCTAATTGCCTGAAAATTGCATGTATTTCAGATATTGTCTGCAATGCATATAAAGTATATTGAAGAGTTCAGATGCAAAACCCCCTAACTCCATTTCTGAAGACCTGCACCTCTATATTTTTAGAGAACCCCGTTGTTGGTTTGGTTTACATTCATGTACTTGATAATACACATTAATAGTTATATTAAATAAATAAAATGAGAACATATGCAATTTTGATAGCTTTGTATTAAATAAAAATGAATTAAGATTATTTTCTGAAATGGCACTTAGGGGGTTTTGCATCTGAACTCTTATGACTACATTCATGTCCTTACCTCTGAATACAACAATCGCCGTGCTTACTGTCAACCACCACACCACATTTCCCAATGCCATTAACTTGAAGGAATCCATTGTGCGTTCTAATCCACGTATGATCTCAAACTAGTTCACCTCCACCACTGTGCATGCCTGTCTGAGCCTGTCACCCCACACCAACGCATGAATGCAACACACCTCTGGATCGCCACTCACTGGGCCTAAGCTATTCCCTGTACAGTATGTGCACCTGCCAACGCCTGAGCTGCAAGCTGCAAGCTGCCAGACGAAGGTGGGCAAACAAGAGAAGAGGTGGATGAAGGTCTACACAAAGTGCCTGCCCTTACTTGTTTGACATTCCTCTCCGGATGATGGCTGGTCTTGATATTGCTTTTTACGGTGCTTTGGTATTGCCCAGTAAAGCTTATTAGGACAATGGTGGTTTGGTTGGGCATCTTTCAAACTGAGAGCGTGTCATAGGCCCTAATCTTCAGGCACACCACTACATGAACCAGAGATAGCCTACAGCAGAATGTTTTTGTGTTCACCACACGCACTAATGGATGTAAGCGTTATATTTACACAAAGGTTTGCAGAAGCATCAGTTAGGCCTATATAGGCCTATTTGATGTGGTTCCAAGACTTCATTACAACCGCCTTGAAAACTAGAGTGAGAACAGGTGGCTCAGGAGTCCTTGAGTCAATATTGACACCAGAGGCCCATCATCTCCCACCTACTGGTGACAAGTCCCTGTTTTGCCTATTGCAGAGATAACAGAGCAATCACAGAAATGTAAACACAGTCGCAGGTGTTGCGCTCTAAGAGGCAAATTCACAAACGCACCAGTCGAAGGTCAGTTCAGTCGCTGTAGAACAAAGACTCAAATGTTTTGGGATTCTGTTTTTGACCCACGTGGGTGAAATTCCAAACTGTGTTCATTCAGAATCTAGGCTAGGCTATTATAACTTTTGGTCTGTCACTACTTTCTCTGCCGCCTTGCCTTGTAACAGTAGGCAAGGAGCAAGAAAGCGAGCGGGAATCGATGCTGGCTGATATAACAAGCTGCCTGTCTAATGAGGATGAAAACTATCTTAATAAAGAGTCCTAATCCCGGTCTAATCCCCCCGGCAGTGGCGCCGCGTCATTCACAACTCCTATCTCTAATTTGGCGGCAAGAACAATGGTGGTTCTCAATGG
>NC_085859.1:23533507-23546007 GCF_034702125.1 Engraulis encrasicolus | reverse complement strand
GTCATAGGCATCAAGTCGAGTGTATGAATACTCGAGTCTTTGTGTGTAATGGAACTTGAGTGTTTTGCGCTCAAAGCGTTCAACCCATTTGCGCAGAGCCTGTAATAACCTTATTGTCAGTGAAATTGTGATGATTTAATCTGTCTTAATCTGTTACGCAAGGCTCCCTGTAATGTCAAAGTAATGTTCTCATCATGTAGTTGAGTCTCTTTAGCAAAGAGTGAACAGACCTGCTAGCAAGCACATCTGCACAAAGAGGCTGTGTGCTTTTTGTATAATGTACAGCAAGAATATCTGTGTACCTGTCATTGCATTACAGACCATCCAAAGTACCTGAGGAGCCTGAGGAACCATGCACCCAAAGGCTGGAAAAATAAATGCATGTTGTGCAGTGATTTATCAATCTTTTTGCAGTTCATCAGCAAGCGTTGGGAACCTGCTGTTCATTCATCCGGGGTTTTGGGCCTTTCAAGTAATTGTGTTCAACACCTTTTTAAAGAGACTTTTGAATGGTTTACTGGAGGGCTGCTCTCGTACTTGACACGGCATAGTGTTGGTTCTACTTTCTGGGTGTTGAAATAGCACTGAAACATGTACTGTGCATTGTGTACCTTGTTAACATGATATGGCACCAAAAGTATCCAGTGGCCATGAGAGTTTCATAGTGCAGTGAGTATCCTAGATAGTAGGCCTACATTGCAACAGTCCATTGTAGTGAAAATGATGGGGTAAAAACTGTATGGAAAAATGTTCCATTCTTGAAAGACTGGAGGATCCAGGGCCTTACGGTAGGGACACATACACGCGAATTTGCGAACTTTGCCATTCATTCCTATGAGAGAGGCGAAGGCAAGCGATGGCAAGCGATGGCAAGCGAACAGGAGCGAAGCGACGCGAAATTATTAAAGAAAGTTTAATGTTATGCAAATGAGGAGCGAATTCGCCTGTCGCGGCCCAATCAAATCAACAACATAACTGTCCCATTCCATTTGATTCGCCACGACGACCTGATGGCGGTTGGATTTCGCCTCTCTTCGCTTCGCTTGCTTCGCCTCCTATGTGTCCCTACCGTTAGGCATGTAACAGGAGAGTATGAGATTTCTCTGTACGAGATTGTGAGTATTGAGTAGCCTGAAGTCAATATGTCTTTCTAGTGAAATGTGTCTAACATGTCTGATTGACATTAGGAGATAAGTATTCAGTCAAGGTCAAAACAGACAAGGGCTGGATCAAGTCACACACAAGTGTTGCATGTCATTTCAGTAAGGAACAAAGTGGTCTACCCATTGAGAGTAAATAGAATGGAGGCCAAAATTCTATTTCATTGTTGAAGCCAAGTTGGAGCCAAGGTTGGACCCAAAAAGACCAAAAAATGGCCAAATCCCATTCATTCCTATGAGAGACATAAAACCCTGTATCTCCCTTAAATGCCACTCCAGGGGGATCATTTTTCGCTCAACTAGTAGGTCCCCTTGCTCTCCAACTTACCAGGGTGGTGATTTTTTGTGGTGATGTTTTATTTTAGAGAGATATTAAAAGTTAAATTGACCAATGAGCATCAGAACATGGTTTGATTGACCGTTAGAAGTCTTGTTGTTGTCCAATCAGCACCTGCGTTTGGCGTTGCTAAGGTGGAATGTAAGTTGGAATGTTCCCAAATCTGGCTTCAAAGCGTTGAATGGCAAATAGCGTTGATTTGGCGTCCATTCTATTTACTGTCAATGGGTCTACCACCAGTCTTCTAGACAGGGTTGCCAGATGAGACTGATGATTTGTAGTCCAAAAAATTGTTCAAAACCCTCCTGGAAGCACTAAATCCTGCCTAATTTGAACTAAATTTGATTGTTTATTATGGTCATAAATTTCCAGAAAAACCAGCCTAAATGCCCTTTTTATCCATTTTTACCCGTAGATGGCCATGCTAAGCAGCCCAATTTGGCGGAAAACTGCCCAATCTGGCAACACTGCCTGTAGACTTTCTTGCTGAGTCTTATGGCAAATGGCAGAGACACATTTGGCGAGAGAGTTAATGCCTGACAGGCCATATAATCAGATGACCTACCATGTGGCAATACGAGACAGCTGTATTGACAAAGACTAATTGGCCTAATTATACCCCACTAATGCAGAAAAGCAAAAGTTGTACTGGTTTTGTAAGCATACATTTGTATAGTGTGTCTCAGCCATTTGCCTGCAAAAGGCAGATCAAGCAATGTTGATTTGTGTGCAGGTCGTCTTGGTCATCTCCAAACCGAGGTTGTAAATAATAGTTTTGCATCAATGCATCAATTCTACAGCCAGCGATTCAATCACAGTGATCAACATGTCCACAAGAGAATTGATTAATCTGTATTAATCGATTCATCGATTTTTGTTCTTACTTCACTAATTTTGAGGGGCATATTTTATTTACTGTAAACGTTTGATTTGAATCAAGGAGCATTCTTAAATATCGAAAATAATCAAATCGCTGGGCTAAGAAATCGATATGGAATCAAATCGCCACAAAGACATGATTTACACCTACCTCTTCCTGCCATGCTTTTCACTGTCCTATCCACCAAAACCCATAGAAAATACAGTAGGGCTGTGTAGTGGATTTCTGAGATGCACAGGGTGTGTTTACATTGTTTGTTTATCTTTGTTATTGTTTATCTCCAAGTAAGTGGAAGATAGTAGGGGGAAATCTCCCAACAGTCAATATAAACAATTTAGAGTAAGTAAATCTCACAGCAGTCAAAATAAACAACATAACACAATCTGAGATTAGATATAGAATCTGGAGTGTTTCAGATTGTCGAAAGAAACAGAAATGAACGAGAGTCATCTCGCTTTTTTTCTACACAAGCGTTTGATGTATTTGCACTGAGACATGGAGATCCTGAAGATGTGTGTGTGTGTGTGTGTGCGNGCATGCATGCGTGTGCGTATGTGTACGTGGGTGTGTGTGTGTGTGTGTGTGTACATTGACTCGTGTGTGTGTGTGTGTGTGTGTGTGTGTGTGTGTGTGTGTGTGTTTGTGTGTGTGCATGCATGTGTGTGTGCGTGCATGCATGCGTGTGTGTGTGCATGCATGCGTGTGCGTATGTGTACGTGGGTGTGTGTGCATGGGTGTGGGTACATTGACTCGTGTGTGTGTGTGTTAGCCTGACCACTAGGGTGCAGTGTGGTGATGTTTTCTTTTGAAAAAAAACCTACTGTTGTAATAGAATGCATTTACACACAGAGGGGCCCCATACAAAATAAGGTAAACACCCAAGCGCCTCTTTAAACCTCTTTAAAGTCATCGTAAAACTTTAGAGACGCGAGCACAATGCTCCCTTATATCGCAGGTAAAGATCTGACAAGTTCTCCTTTTCTCCTCTTCTTCTTCTCATCCTCTTTCTTTCTCAGGTGCGTGAGGAGGAACTTAAGTCTTAGAGAGGAGGTTCGAGGAAAGGAAAAAGACAAAACGAAATAGACAATGGCAGACTTTTGTCTCCGTAAAAAGCCATTCTAAAAGGCCCTCCTTTGTGTGCCGGTGCACAGTGAGAGGCGGTCCACTACAATGCTATCGTGTGTCGGATGCACAGGGAGATGCTAGAAGCGCTCCACTCCACTATGGCTTGACTTTTTTTTGTCTCGGAGAGTATCGGTGTCACCTATTGTTGGGGCAGTGTATCCATGCTTTCCCCTTTGTGTTTTGGGTGTCATGGGAGGTTGTGTGTGTGTGTGTGTGTGTGTGTGTGTGTGTGTGTGTGTGTGTGTGTGTGTGTGTGTGTGTGTGTGTGTGTGTGTGTGTGTGTGTGTGTGTGTGTGTGTGTGTGTGTGTGTGTGTGTGTGTGTGTGTGTGTGTGTGTGTGTGTGTGTGTGTGTGTGTGTGTGTGTGTGTGTGTGTGTGTGTGTGTGTGTGTGTGTGTGTGTGTGTGTGTGTGTGTGTGTGTGTCATGTGTGTGTGTGTGTGTGTGTGTGTGTGTGTGTGTGTGTGTGTGTGTGTGTGTGTGTGTGTGTGTGTGTGTGTTTTCGGTGTGTGTGTGTGTGTGTGTGTGTGTGTGTGTGTGTGTGTGTGTCTGTGTGTGTCTGTGTGTGTCTGTGTCTCTGTGTTTGGGGGGAGATGGGAGACATTGGTTCCTAGATGAACACCTTGCATTTCGACACAAAACCTCTCAAGTGTCTTCCCAATGTGTGTGTGTGTGTGTGTGTGTGTGTGTGTGTGTGTTGAGTGTGTTGAGTGTCCCAACTGAACCGTGGTTTCCATTCAAATTGCCAAAAAATTGCATCTTGGAAATCCATTTTCTCATTCTCTCAGTGGTTACTGGTCGCTTTTCAATGGGGACAAAAAAAGACAGCTATAGTACTATTGTTTTGTAAACACTTTACCTCTTTGGTTTATGACATGAACTTAACCACAAGAAAACATAGGACAAAGTTTGTACACCCTTTGAAATCTCCTTGAATTCACATTTTCTGTCAAAATTGGTGTCTTGCTGTCGTCTAAATGTTATGGCCAATAAAAATATGATAACATGTTTGGGTGGAATTAGTCAAAGCAGACTCTGTTCCTTCCAGTGATTTCTGAGATGATCAGACCATGTTGTATGACCAGTTTTGACAGTAATGTAATTCAAAGGGTGTATTTCAAAGGGTGTACAAACTTTTTCCCATGACCTATCAGACAAAATCTCTATTAGTATTCCATTATTTGTTCCGTAATGAGCTTACGGTGGCGATGTGTGTTTTTTAACAAATCAATCAAGGGCTTCCTGTAAAGAAAGATTAAAATGAAAGCCATCTAGCGTAGCGTGTAACTAATACAGGTGCATTAGTACATGATGTGTGCGCTGTTACTTAGGCCCACATTTTTGTTCGAGTATGACATGAATTTCAGTCACGAGCAGTACACATAATATGTGCCAGACCATTAGTATGCTGTGGGGGTCACGTCTCAAAAGACCGCTGATTGCTATTTTTACACGTCACTTTAAATAGGAACCGCCTTTGAAACTGGGTTGTTAGCTCTTGGCGGAATGTCTTCCGGCTCCAGACACAGGAGACATAAACAAACCGCTCCGCCGTGCTGTCTCCCAGCATGTGGACCGTCCATAAAGAACCGCTTCCCAAACTTCGGGATGACATCTTGGACTTCTGAAAGTCACCGAATCAGAAATTAAGACACGCTGTGAATTCGCCGAGGTTACATGTATTACATGTATGTGTTTGTGTGTTTGTGTGTGTATGAAATATGTATGTGCACTCTCCGCTCACTCATATCAGTCATGGGTGTGACAAAGATATTAGGCTACATTGCCCTTCCTCAGTCCTTGGTCCTAGGGCCGTTTCAAGGTGTTTGGGTGCCCTAGGCAAAGATGGACTTGGCCCCACCCCACACAGCATTACCTACGTACAAGGTAGCAAACTATTGGGGACGGCCTCCCTCGAGAGAGAGGTTTCAGTATCATTGCACTCTTCAGTCAATGCGTGCAGCCACTCTCACAAAGTTGTAACTGTCATTTACATACACTGTGCATAAACATTCATGACCAATCATACCCCCCCCCCCCCCTTTCACCTGAGGGGGGCGTCAAGGCAATTGCCTAGTGTGCTTGTCTGTTTGCGACAGGCCTGCTCGGTCCTGTCCTACCCCATTTGAAATGCAACCATCTCCTCTGGCAGGGCCAAGCCCATGTCAGGCCTGTCTACGCCGCGTGTTCCTCATGCCTCTGTGTGACCAGCCCAGCTGCCCTGCCTACACTACACTACGCTATATGCATTTTTGTCAATCGGCCCATCGAGGCCATTACATGGGCCCTGTTCCAAAATGACGGGCTGGGAGAGGGGGGATTTTTAAGGACTAAATTGAGAGACAGGCCCTTAAATTTTTATTTCCGCTCATAAATTTAAAAAGTTTTGAAGTGGAAAAGTATTATCACTAGCTAGCCTGTCTGGCTTGTCTGGCAGATCTTCCAGAGACAGGATGCTCTTGGAGATAGGATCAAAGTCAGGCATCTTGATCTTCCAAATGCTTCTGTGCACAGTACAATTTGCAGTGTTAATTCAACACCTAGAGAGTGAGACTAACTACTAGGAGTGTACAATTTAACTCTCTACTAGCGGTGGGACTTCTCTACATAAATCAATTAATTTGAGATTTTGTCATTTATTGCCATCCGATTATCTAAGGACCTGTAGGCTACTTACAGAAAAGAACTTGCTGAGAACATGCAGGTTATGTATTGACTTTAATGTCAAAAGTGAAGGTGTACTTTAATGTAACAGACACTTCACAGAAGATTGAACACGCGTCTCTCCATCCAGCTCAAAACAACTGGAAAGTATCATGTAAGTCGCATTTTATGTGCATAATGGGAAAAACAAGCGGATGCTACAATGTCACAACTAAATGTACACATTTAATACTGAATGTTCCTTTCATGAGCACACAGTTCATACTCCAGTCATCGGTTACTCCTTATATAGAAGAGCACTCTGTGTGCAGTATGAAGACAGTTGTTCAACATGTGTCACCCTGTACAGCGGTGTAAAGCCCATACCACACAACCCCCGCTATTATAAGTCTGCTACAGCGAGAGTGGCATGACCGAGTTGTAATGTGTTTATTTGGAATGTCCCTAATGTTGTATTAATGTTGTAATATTATATGGAGCTAAGTTGGCCAGTTAATGGCGAAGCATTCCAAAAGTTTGTACTGAGAGGCTTAAGGAGATTGAATGATTGAATTGAAGAGCCAAAATGATCTGCATTACAACCTGCTGAACGGGAATCAACACTGGTCTTTCAGGAGAAAAAAGAGGTATCATACACCAATTAAGTTTTTTTATAGGTGCTGTTTTTTAGGTGAATTCAAATGTCAAAGAAAATAAAGCTAATCCTGTGCATACTCCTTCTCCATGACACCCACATTATTAAATGGGAGCATTTTGATTTTAATCACAAAATACCAAATGTCCCTATTTTTTTGGCTGTATAATAGCTGTATAGTAGGCCTATTGTTGAATTGTAGTATTGATACTACAGGCAATGAATGTGTACTGTATGCCTACCATGTTGTGTCATACATAAGCCATGCAGGTCTGTGCTAATTGTCACCTTCAGCCCTCACCCCTCTTAGCGCATGATAGCTGCTGTGTACTACTAACATCAAATATGAAACTTTATATGCAACGTCAACGTGAGGATTGCAAATATACAGCTCTATCCTGCTGTGCTATCTAGATAGTCTGTGTATAAAGAATGTGTACCGTGTTATTTCATACAAGTCTATTTTGTTGTAATATCGGTATAGCATAGCACATAGCATACAGTAGGCAAGGAATGTTCTTTTATGCACAAGTCATATACCTTTTATACGTAAGCCTTATCCCCTGGAATGGGCACATGGTGTGGTGTCCCGGTAGCCAGGCTATGCCCTACTAGTGACGGAACACCTTCAGAGTTGTTTCTAGTCAGGCTGGGAGCAATACAAATATCATTTCTGAGCGCTGGAGAAATCAGGAACTCCACCCACTCCAAAGGCCCTGGGTAGACGTTCTATTGGGACTAAGAACTGTTAGGTTTAAACTTCGGCATAGCCTTTTCTGGCCTCTAACAGGCCGTTAGCTAGGCCATTTGGGAAATCTTATTTGTTATCTTCTTGGTCAGACCAACATCTCGGTACGAGATTTGAAAGTCGGTGTTAACCCATTGATGCCTGATGTTGTGTTGCGCAACATTGGCCCTGGCGCCTGGAGTTGCATTACGCAACATTCAGGCTCATGAGATTTGAGACAACTTCATTAAAAATCTCTGCTTGTTTCAGATGAATGAACACATTCTAATGAAAGACGAGGGTCTTATCGTCTAAATGCAATTTAGTATAATATTTTTATGTGCTTCAGAAGATGAGATATTTAGGTTTTTATAGGTTGAGGGCAGCTTTTCTTAAAAAGGGTTCAGGCATTCAGCACCCTTTTTTGCAGGTTCCTTAGGAGTCAATGGGTTAACCAGGCAAGGGACCCGTCAGACTTTCAGGCCTACCACTGCAGTAACATGTTGTAAAGTCTACAGAGTATGCCTCTCCCACCATGCCTCACCTCTCTCAGCTCCCCTGGCACGGGCGCATAGTGTGGGGACATGCTGTCTTTGACACAGTATACAGGCCTACCGCTGTGCAGTAACCGTACATCTATAATGTACTATGCATCTCACAACACTGTTCTCTGACCAATGATATAGAAACATGGATAACACTGTACTGATCAATAGCAAATAATACTGTTTTAATTGATATACAATACACAGAGTAGGCTATATAGAATATACCTCTCTGTAATGCTGGTGATGTATAGCTATACCATTGTGTATTGATAACTTTATTCTATTGTAATTTCTACATACGAAGAGTTGATACAAGCAGGGATGTGCACTGTGTTCTTTCATATACGTAAGCTGTACGGGTCTTCACCCCTGGTCCCTCCAGACACCTGCGGGCCAGGGCCTCACCCCCTCTCTGCTCCCCTGGCACAGGGCTCTCGGTGTGGGGACCCGGCAGACTTTGATGCCTGCTGACAGGCCTCCTCTTCAGCCTTCAAAGGGGGATAATGGGGCTGGTGCTGACGATGATGTGCTGGGTTTGGGTGTGTGTGTGTGTGTGTGTGTGTGTGTGTGTGTGTGTGTGTGTGTGTGTGTGTGTGTGTGTGTGTGTGTGTGTGTGTGTGTGTGAGCGTGTGTGTGTGTGCGTGTGTGTGTGTGCGTGTGTGTGTGTGTGTGTGTGTGTGTGTGTGTGTGTGTGTGTGTGTGTGTGTGTGTGTGTGTGCTTGCGAGCACTCGTGTGTGTGTGTGTGTGTGTGTGTGTGTGTGTGTGTGTGTGTGTGCGCGTGTGTGCGTGTGTGTGCGCGTGTGTGTGCGCGCGCGCTTCCAGTGGCTAATGTATATAAAGTTGGATCCGATGCGGATCTTTTTCATCCAGTCTTCAGAGTGAGCGAGTGAGCGAAGGGGTTTGATAGCGCAGAGGCATCGCACAGATAAAGGCCTCTCTTCTCCTCTCTTCTCCTCACACAGGCCCCTCGCTGACAGCTTCTTGGAAAAGAGTCTCTCTCTCCCTCTCTCTCTCTCTCTCTCTCTCTCTCTCTCTCTCTCTCTTTCTCTCTCTGTCGGTCTCAGTATTTCTCCCTCAGTATTTCTCTCTCTCTCTTCCATCTCTCACTCTTGCTCTCTCTCTCTCTGCTCTGTCTTCCTGCCTCCTCTCTCGCTCTCTCTTTCTCTCACACAATCTGTCTCTTTCTCTCTCACTTTGCTCTCTCTCTCTCTCTCTCTCTCTCTCTCTCTCTCTCTCTCTCTCTCTCTCTCTCTCCCTCTGACAACTCCTGCGCTCTGCTCTCTCCTTGCTCTCTTTCATGCTCTCTCACTGTCCTGTTTCTTTCTCTTTCCCTCCTCTTCTTTCTCTTCTCTCCTCACTCTTATTGCTCTCTCTCTTTCTCTCTCTTGATCTCTCTCTCTCTCTCTCTCTCTCTCTCTCTCTCGATCTCTCTCTCAATCTCTGTCTCTCCTGTTCTTTCTCTCTTTAGCTTTAGTCTTTATATATTACGCCACCTGTGTTTCTCTCTCCCGCTCCCTGTTTCAGTCTTTTAAACCTTTTCTTTTCTTTTTTCCCAGGCCCCTTTTCAGACCCAGAAAATGGCGCAGGCCCTATTACATACACAATACCTACTGTAGCATAAACACAGTCAGGGGGAACAAAGGAAGACAAAAATCCACATAGTCAAAACTTGTTTACATCCGTGAGATACCACCACATAAATCAGGGATAAACACAAAAGACCATGAGCCCCCACTGTCTTAAAATGAGGTGTCCGGACAAGAAACCTTTCTTTGTTTCCGTTACTCAGACCCGGTGAAGCAGACAGGGGGGGGAAACAAACGGGTCAGCTGTCCTGGGCCCAGGGAGAGAGATGGCGGGGTCTAGAATTGTGTTCTCGTTACATAGTACTGTATGTATTGGTAATGGGGGCCTGTGACGACTGGCCCTGCTACCGCATATTGACGAGGGCAAGCCAAGCACCATATTGTTCTCTTCCCTGCAGCACATTTCTTTGTTTCTGTTCCATTTTTGCACATTACACATTTCAGATGGTTTTGTCCCGGGCCTGGCCAGAGTTGTCAGGGGCCCTGCTCGGACCCCTCAGAGTCCACCGCCATGCATCAAGGGACATGGCTAGCTACAAAACAGCTGTGATGACACAAACGGACACACTGATGAATGTACACCTCTCCCAAGGGGACGACAAACAGACCAAACCGACACCACAGCAAACGAAACTGAACCCGGCAAGGCACTTTAGGGAGCGCCACATCACACTGTAAAGGTTGTTAACCTTCAGGTCATTGACGCTGAACCTCACAATTAGGCCACACTCTGTGCAACCCCATACTCCTGGACTATCTTTTTCATGTTAATGTGCATTTTATGTAATTTACAATAGCCTGTTCAGCATGGCTTTTTATCCGTACTCAGTTTTTTTTCAAAGGTGTTACTGAGGTGTTAAGGTCAGATTAGACTTCAGCAACTGTGCGCGTCAAAAGTCGCTCGCGAGTGGCCACAAACCAACTTTGATTTCATGCATCTGCGCCCGAGGTCTCGTCGCGAGTCTCATTTGAAATAGCGTGATTACCTTCACTACATTGCAAGCACTGCGGTCCTTATTAAGCAATGTTGCTTTCTAGCACAGATAGCTAACTATTTTTACACAAACTGCAAAGGCAATGTACTCTGGTATCATTATTTGACATACCCAGTCTGTTTTCACGTGCAGAAAATGCAAGCATGTTAACAATTGACTCTGCCGATGTGTGTTTACATTCGGTGGACGACCAGGCTACGGTAGTAAAACTGCAGGCATTGTGCCACGAGTGTTCAACTGATGCATTGTTTGTTACTTAGCTTGTAGCTTCGTGTATTTACACACGTTTACACACAGGGTATTAATATTGTTTTGAACAGAATACAGCTTTGCTCTAGCAAACTACCGGCATTGCGCTGCCACAAGAACAAGGAAGTAGCGAGACGACCAATCACAGCGCCTTTTTGTCTGCATCCTCTGCGTCCGTCCAATGGATAGTTAGGGTTTTTTCGAGTCGCTCGATGGCGGGTGCAGAGCCTCTGCGCGGGGGGCGTGGTCTCGCACAGACACAGGACGGGACAGACGCAGAGGCTATGCGTCCGAAGCATAAATCTAGCTTTACTCTACGTATATGCCATATGTTGGTCACTTTAATTCGACTCCCTCCACTCAGTGCAGTGCGCTATGCTACCAAGACGAGAATCATTTTTCCGGACAAATCAACTTACTTGTGATTCAATGACTAGATTAATAGTCAGAGAAGTAACCAATTTACTTTTTTTTTTAAATGTTGGACATTTCACAAGGAGTGAGGGTAATCTCTTAAACAGTCACTCAAAACTGAAAAGAGGATGTCGGGCAAAGATTCCCTGTTATTGCACAGCCAATGAGTAATTTATGTTTGTGCGTATGATGAATAGTGAAAGAAGTAATGATTTAAATGTTTAAGATAGTTGGACATTTCATAATGAGTGGGGGTAATATCTGTGACACTCAAAACTGAAAAGAGGATATCAGGCAAAGATGTAGTTCCCTTATTACACAGCCAATGAGTAATTCAGCCTATATTTGTGCGTATGCATGCTGTTACTATGCTTCTCTGTGTGTGTAATGTATTTCTCTCTGTGTCTTTGTATGTGTGTGTCTGTGTGTCTGTGTGTGTGTGTGTGTGTGCACGCACGTGTATGCACACTTTTATTCATATGTGTCTTTGCACACTCGTGTGTGTGTGTGTGTGTGTGTGTGTGTGTGTGTGTGTGTGTGTGTGTGTGTGTGTGTGTGTGTGTGTGTGTGTGTGTGTGTGTGTGTGTGTGTGTGTGTGTGTGCGTGCGTGTGTGTGTCTGTGCGTGTGGGTGTGTGTGCATGCCTGTGTTTTGGGGGTGGGGGGTTGGGGGGCTAACGACACACTTCTGGAGTCCTCACAGGCCAGGCCCCTCTGGTGTGTTGGTTGACCGCGAGTGGCTGCTCCGTAGGAGGTGAAGGATCAGAAACCCTCCCTTCCCATGTCCCACCCCCTTCTTCCTTCCTCCCCTCCTCATCTCCACTCCTCCTCTCCATCTCTCCCTGTCTCCTACCTTTCTCCCCACCATCCATCCCTTCATGTCTCCTTCCCTCCCCTGGTTCCCTCTCTCTCTCTCTCCTCCTTGCTCCCTTCTCTGTTCCCTGTCTCACTCTCCTTCCCCCTCTCTCCCCTCTCTCTCCCCTTCTCCCCCTCTGCCCCGTTCCCCTAACTCTCCATCCCCTCTTCAAGTCTCCCTCTCTCCTCTCTTTGCACCCTATCGCTCTCCACACTCTCCGTTCCCTCTTTCCGCTTCTCTCTCACAATTATCCCTCAGTCTCCCCCGTCCCTCTCTCTCCATAACCCTCTTCATGTCTCCCTCTCTTTCTCTGCCGTTCCCTCTCTCC
>NC_085859.1:23516007-23531007 GCF_034702125.1 Engraulis encrasicolus | reverse complement strand
CTCTCTCTCTCTCTCTCTCTCCCCAAACACCTGGTGAGACAGGCCTCTTCTGCATCCCCTGTGTGCATACTGGGAGGGCTAAATGACTGTGAGCTCAGGAGAAAATAAAAATAATAATAATAATTAAGGATCAGTAGATAATGACTGTGAGTTCAGGAGTGAAATAATAATAACAATCATTATAATTAGTGTTGAGGCGGTAATGATGTGACCCTGTTGAGGCTTGCGAGCCTTTGTGCTGTCGTCCGTTCCCATTGCAGGGGGAAGGGGGAAGTCTAAGTAAGTGGCGTTGGCTAATATTTTTGCTTGCTTCATATCCTGTCTTTGGAATTTACTAAAGCAATCTTAAAGTCAGGATGGGGAAAATAGGTCGCACAGTCAAAGGTCAAAGACAAGACAAGAGATAAAGAGGGTTTTCCCCCAAATGGAACGCACACAGGACAACGGCCTTGGCGACACGTACAGAACACTATTTTTCAATACGGATATTTTTTATCCGTTCACATATTTAAATCCCATTTGCATCATTGTTCAAGGGGTGTTTTTAAATCTCCACTTACAACTTGTATTAAAAATATCCATTTTAGGGAGATGAAAATCTGTTTATGTGTAAACAGAGGTACCAAATGGATATATGTTTACAAAAATATCCATACAGTATACGTGTAAGCAGGTTGAAAGTCCCTGAAATACCACACTATACCATGCTATACCGTACTTTGCTATACTATACTATAGTAGCCTATATTATAGTATACTACAGTACTACCATACAATAGTAAACTATACTATGTTACGTTATGCTATGCTATATTATACTTTATATTTTCCTATACTACAGTGATATGATGTCTATTTCCTGTTGGCATTTTTATTTACGCGTTTGGCGTTTCATTCTCAGCGCAAATTTATCTGCTAAACAGTCTTCACCGTAGCTAACCCTAAACGGTTAGCAATACTTTTTTTTCTTTTTGTGTTTGTTTAAAGTGCAGGTAGAACAATGAGAGCAGCAAGGAGACCAGACTGTTTTGTCTCAATGTTTTTTGCTTCTATTCAGTTCGTCGTCCGTTGCTGCTGCTAATGGTTTGACTGTAAGTATGATTTCTGTAATACCTTAAATTCCTCCGCGTTGTTCTTGATTAAATAAACCACTTTCCCTCCGTCAAACATGCAGTGAGACCGTTATGATTTCCCCTTGCCCCCAGGCTGCCAGTTCTCAGGCTTACCGCTCTGCCACTGATGCGGCTCACCGTTATATCAACAACCACGCTCACTTTTTTCTCACCCACACTGACGTGCACTCTCTCTCTATCGCTCTATCTCTCTTGCTCTCTCTCTCTCTCTCTCTCTCTCTCTCTCTCTCTCTGTCTCTCTCTCTCTCTCCCACACACACACACAACACAAAGCCTCAAATAGATAAACAGACATGCACAAACATGCACTGACATAAACACACACACACGCGTGTGTGCGCACACACACACACACACACACACACACACACACACACACACACACACACACACACACACACACACACACACACACACACACACACCGAGCTCTCTTTCCTGTTTCATTCATATACACACATGTGAAAGGGGAAAATTGTGACATAAACCAAGACAGACATTCGTCCCACACACAATCAATTCACCTCAAAACCACCTTCTACGCAACTTACTAGCTGCACAAAACTATGAATCAACACATAAACATATCTTGAGAGTGACACACGTGCTCGGAGGACTGCGCTTCAGGTTTGGGGGGGACGCTCACTGTTTCAGAGTGTGCGCGTATGTGTTCGTGTGTGTGTGTGTGTGTGTGTGTGTGTGTGTGTGTGTGTGTGTGTGTGTGTTTTAGGGGGTGCAGTGTGTTGAATGAGTCTGTATGTGTGTGTGTGTGTGTCTGTGTGTGTCTGTGTGTGTCTGTGTCTGTGTGTCTGTGTCTGTGTGTGTGTGTGTGTTTTAGGGGGTGCAGTGTGTTGCACGTTGACTGTTTCAGCTGTGACTCCACTCCTGGTCTGGTCTTGTCTCCTGGTCGCTGTCGCGCGTGCACGGCTCCTGCTTACTTCATCAATCACGCCCCTGACACTCTTCCTCAGCTGTCGCCATTACACAGGGCACCGGGGTCATGTGCTGTGTGTGTGTGTGATGAGGAGAGAAGCGTGTGTGTGCGTGCGTGTGTGTGTGTGTGTGTGTGTGTGTGTGTGTGTGTGTGTGTGTGTGTGTGTGATGAGGAGAGAAGCGTGTGTGTGCGTGTGTGTGTGTGTGTGTGTGTGTGTGTGCGCGTTTGCTTGAGGCGTGCGTGTGTGTGTGTGTGTGTGTGTGTGTGTGTGTGTGTGTGTGTGTGTGTGTGTGTGTGTGTGTGTGTGCGTGCGCGTTTGCTTGAGGCGTGCAAGTGCGTGCGTGTGTGTGTGTGTGTGTGTGTGTGTGTGTGTGTGTGTGTGAAGACTGCATGAGGTCGTGTGTGAGGAGCGTGGATGGCAGTGGGTACTACTTGAGCCATGATCAGCCTTTATGTGCTGTGGAGTGAAGACTGCGTATAGGTGCTGGGTGAAGAGTGACATACTGTGTGTGTGTGTGTGTGTGTGTGTGTGTGTGTGTGTGTGTGTGTGTGTGTGTGTGTGTGTGTGTGTGTGTGTGTGTGGTGAACGCTGATGGCATTTGTGAGGAGTGTGGGTGGTGAGAGAGAGGGAGAGAGAGAGAGAGAGAGAGAGAGAGAGAGAGAGAGAGAGAGAGAGAGAGAGATATTGCCTCATCTGATTACTCTGATTTTCCATGACCACAATAAGACCTTGATGGCAGTGTAGAGAGTATTCTAATGACTTGAGTGTGTGAACATTGTGTGAATTTTAAGTATGCCTTTTATTATCCCACAGTGGGGAAATTCCCGTGTTGCAGCAGTAACATACATACAGCTTGTGCAAAATCAGACGACATACCAAGACGTTAAAAATATATAAGTGAGATATAAAATAGAGTTGTTATAAAAAATATTGAGATATTTTTGTCTAAATAAATACATTAGTAAAAGTTAATAAAAAACACAGGTAATGCAGTGTTAGCAGCATCATAAAGAAGGAAGATACTAAAAAGTAATAAATTAGGTTTAAAAAGAGGGGGTCACGACAGCTTAGCATTGTCATCGTCATCATCATCATCATCATCATCATCATCACCAGCATCATCATCATCCTCATCATCATCATCGAGTTATTGCTCTAGTAGGCCTACCGTAGTTACGCTCGCATGTCTGCATGCCACCTGTACAATGTCACATGTAACTGAGATCATTGGCGACAGTTTGCCACTCGGGGCTCGAACCCGCGGTCTACCAGTACATGCTCCAGTCTGGGAGTAGGAGGTTCAGCACAATACAGCTGAGCTAAAGGTCCAGACCAATAGCTCAGCACAACCAATAGGCCTACTGAATGAGGCTTTGGGAGGGAGGTAAATATTCTACACCGAACTCTGCTAGTTGACGTCCGTTACATCAGCCTGATCTCCAAAAATGTCGTGCTCCTGGACACGGATGTTAAGGACACGAAATCCGTGTCCAGGAGCACGGATTTTGCCAAAATTCTGTGCTCCTGGACACGGAATTGTTTTCCGTGCTCCTGGACACAGAATTGTTTTCCGTGATGGGCACACGGAAGTGCTTTCTATAGGCTATTACCACAGCACTGTGTAACTCTATCATTAGAAAATACATACCAAACGCTAATCCTAAACAAAATAATGCTATAGCAATTTAAGTTGTGCCCTGACCAAAACATTCCCTAACCTTAACCTGTCATTAAAGACATATTTTTGAGAAATACCTTTTCCAGCTGGTTGCTAGGCTATCAAATTCATATAATGAATGAAAGAAAACTAGCTGTGCCCAGACCAAAACAATCCCTAACCCTAACCTGTCAGTAGGAAAAAAAAAATTGAGAAAAAATATTTGAAATTAGAAAAATCCTGAGAAAACACAAGACTGTGGAAACATAGAGCTGTGGGAGTAGCCTATAGAGAGAGCACTTCTCTGTGTCCATCATGGAAAACAATTCCGTGACTCAAACACACCAGAGATATTGTAAGGATATTACGAGAGACTCGAGTGCAGACTCCATTGAGAAAGAACAGGATAGCGCTCAGAGTCGTGTCTCGACAGCGGCCACTAGGAGAACTATAGGTGAATGGGTGAAATCGGGAGTGGTGATTCTGTACGTAATACTGGGTGACAGTGCAGACACTAAAGAGAGAAAAACTGCCGTTCTGAAGCCTGTACGTTGATAAGAAATAGAGATTCTCAAAAGTACACTTGTTTGCTATTTTGAGAGGGAAGAGGCTGTTCCAGTCTCCTGTCGAGTCTCTGAACAAGTGAAAGGAGCATGGACGGTTTTGAGGCAGCGGTGCGCACGCAGTCAAATTACGTCATACCTGTTTACAAACTCTAAAGCAGGGGTCGGCAACCTATGGCACGCGTGCCACTGCTGGCACGCGAAGGCATATTCACTGGCACGCGCCAGGCTGGGCCAGCATCAGAAAAAAAATCTCAGACTGACAGCACGATACTCCAATCGAATTTGCTCCCCAACACTCTGCACTCAGCTCCCGCCCACTTTCCCACGGGCCATAGGCGTATTATAAAGTTACCATTCTACAACCTTATCAAAACAAAGAGCGTGGATCTAACTTGATCAAAACTAGTAGCCTAGCATACCTGAGGTAGATGACGGAGCCTCCGGCTAAAAAATCCAAAGATAGGGCATTCCAGCCCTCCTGGACGGAGGAATATGGTTTCGTGTCTGTCAAAGATCGCGCTGTGTGCACACTTTGCTGTGAAAATGTTGTGTGTCGAACTTCCAGCGTTAAGAGGCATATCGAGAAAAAACACGAGCAACTGTTTAAAGAAGACCCAGCCGAAAGAGCCGAAGTCATTAAACGTGCCGTGGCCAGATATGGCAAACAATCCAGCTCTCTCAAAGTTTTTGTGAACACCCAAGGCAGTGTCACAGAAGCCAGTTATAATCTGGCTAGTTGCATCGCTAAGCATGGGAAGCCGTTTACTGATGGGGAGTATATAAAGGAGGCCTTTCTCAGCTGCACAGATACTCTTTTTGGCGACTTGCCCAACAAAGACACCATCAAAACACGGATAAAGGACATGCCCTCGTCGGCTCGTACTGTTCAGCGGCGCATCGATGACATGGCAGGTGATGTGAGAGCCCAACAAACGAAGGGACTGACAGATGCTAATGTTTTTAGCCTAGCCCTAGATGAGAGCGTTGACGTGAATGACATCCCTCGATTGGCGGTCATGGCAAGATATTGTGACATTGACTCTACAACCGTAAGAGAGGAGCTCTGCTGTTTACAGCCCATGCCAGACACAACCAGGGGCGAGGACGTAGCTACGGCGATTACGAAGCATTTCGAGGATAGGGGAATTGATATGAGGAAGGTGTTTGCTGTAACTACAGATGGTGCCCCTTTAATGGTTGGCAAGCAGAAGGGAGCCGTCAAACTAATTGAAGAAAAGGTTGGCCACCCCGTCATGAAATTCCACTGCATAATTCACCAGGAAAACCTGTGTGCTAAAATGTCTAATTCGGATTTCAATGATGTCATGGCTACGGTGGCAAAGGTGATCAACTTCATTGTCAAACGGTCCGCACTAACACACAGGCAGTTTCGATCCTTACTGGAGGAAATGGACAGTGCATACACAGATCTCCCTCTCCACTCGGCAGTGAGATGGCTGAGCTGCGGAAAAGTTCTCGAGCGCTTTGTTAGCTGCATCGATGCCATCAAGGTGTTTCTGGCAGAGAAAGGACAACATTATCCGCAACTGGAGGACGAGAAGTGGATTGTGAAACTTATGTTCCTTGCGGACATCACCGGACATCTTAACGAGCTAAATCTCAGACTGCAATGCGCAGGACAAACCGTTCTGGACATGTTTGAAACGTGGAATGCTTTTGTCGCCAAGCTTGCAGTATTCTCAGGTGACATTGCGTCCTCCACTTTCCGCTACTTCCGACACTTGAGGGAGTGGTCCTCGCAACGCAACATCAGCAACGCTGAAATAGCCGACTACATGCGTGAGCTGGAGGCGGAGTTCACGACCCGCTTTGTGGATTTCAGACGGTACGGCCCGATGTTCTCTTTCTTGATCAACCCAGACAGCTTTGATGGACACGACCTGGACGCAGCTCTGATCGACTGGATGGATGTACAGGACGCGGAGATGCAGCTGATAGAGCTGAAGAGCTCGTCACTGTGAAGTTTGCGGAGCTCCGAAAGCAATAAGTGAGTTCGCAATTACTAGTGCGCCTGCGCGAAATTGACCTAGCAACGCAAAACGGTAGATAAACAAATGCGTGGATACCAGATCCTGCCTTCCCAAAGCGGTAGGACACTGAGCTGCACACCAGTATAAACGAGGTAAATAAATGTCATACTTTGTGGATTTCGTAGTGGGGTAAAAGTGGTGCTTTCTGTAGATTTTAGAATGATTGCATTGCGATTCATGGGTGCCGCCAGTGTGCACTGTCGCCATTGCTGAAGTGTGCCGTTCTCCGTTATGCCATAGTTGCTGCGCTTATCAATTCTGGTGACTGAGACCATCAAAATCACAGCCTGAATTAAGTTTTGAATAAAGTTTCATGGATAGACGATGACAGACAATGGCCACAGGTGATTAATGAAGCTATATCATGAACTGGTAGAATAAATTAATGAAACATTCAATTTAAGAAGGACATGTAAAGCTGTACTGAAGACATAGCTATGTGTGGGCTAACTGACATCTCTTCAAAACGAGTTTGTTAATGAATTCTGGTTTCACTTAAAAAGTTCAAAAATGTCTTGTTTTCAACCCCAAGACCCTCCTTGATCTACCAGCAAAATTTAGAGTAATTTGGGGTTGTTAAATGGTTGTGTGAATTGTTTGTTGTCAACATTACATATTCGGATTTAGCTAGCAACCCGGATGGTTAGCCTTCTGTTAGTTACCAGACATCTCTCCAAAACGAGTTCGTTATTAAATTCTGGTTTCACTTAAAAAGTTCAAAAATGTCTTGTTTTCAACCCCAAGACCCTCCTTGATCTACCAGCGAAATTTCGAATAATTTGGGGTTGTTAAATGGTTGTGTGACTTGTTTGCTGTCAACATGACATACTCGGATTTAGCTAGCAACCCGGATGGTTAGTCTTCTGTTAGTACCAGACATCTCTCCAAGACAAGTTCGTTATTAAATTCTGGTTTCACTTAAAAAGTTCAAAAATGTCTTGTTTTCAACCCCAAGATCCTCCTTGATTTACCAGCGAAATTTTGAGTAATTTGGAGTTGTTAAATGGTTGTGTGACTTGTTTGTTGTCAACATTACATAATCGGATTTAGCTAGCAACCCGGATAGTTAGCATTCTGTTAGTTTACCAGACACCTCTCCAAAACAAGTTCGTTAATTCATTCTGGTTTCACTTAAAAAGTTCAAAAATGTCTTGTTTTCAACCCCAAGACCATCATTGACCTACCAGCGAAATGTTGAGTAATTTGGGGTTGTTAAATGGTTGTGTGAATTGTTTGTTGTCAACATTACATGCTCGGAGTAACCCGGCTAGATAAAATATCATGCGTTTTTTAATGTATCCCGGGGCAACGCTGTTTTGTTTATCTCTCAAAATGGCGAATATTACCCATAATGCATTTCGCGCCGGTAATTGCGAACTCACTTATTGGGAATCCATCCCTGTACAACAGCACGGAGCCTGCATCCTGCAATGCTGGGCGTCTGCTCCAGATAAGTTCCGTTGTCTAAAGAACATTGCATTGGCCCTCCTCTCAGTGTTCGGCTCAACTTACTTGTGTGAACAGGTGTTTTCGCACATGAAAAGTGTGCTCAGCCCTACCCGCAGCCGTTTGACCACTGACAATTCCGAGTCATGTTTACAATTGAAAGTGACAAACTATGAACCCCAGATAAGAAAGCTCAGCCAAGAAAAGCAAGGACAGGGCTCACACTGACAGGTAGGCAAGATTAATTGTGGCACATAGCCTCAGCTCACACTGTTAAGTTGCTGTTTGTTCATATAAAATGCTGTGGCTGTTTGTTAGGGTATGCATGCCCAGGCCTACAATAATAATAACACTATTAAAAATTGTAGTGTAATGTTAGAAATTAATAATAAAAGAATGAATGAAAATAGTTATAGGCCTAATAGTTTTCTTTGTAAGGCACATTTCCTATGCAAAATAAAATTCAAAATTAGAACATATTCCTGTAGTTTGCGGTTTTTTTTTACCATTATTGTTGATAGTGGCACACTCATTGATTAGAGATGTTGAAGTTGGCACTCCATGTCTCAAAGGTTGCCTACCCCTGCCCTAAAGGGGTCCATTGACAATGCTTAAAGGTAGAGCATGCCATTTATTTTAGCAGTTTACTTGTACTTACAAATGTTAGCTTTTTGATCAGTATTTTTGTAAATTTCGGAATAGGCAGCATAGCTCACACAAAGATTTTCATAGCAAAATGGTGTATATCCAGTTGCAATGCCTCCTTTGGCCACAATCCTATACTGTACTTTTAAAGGTAAAGTTTGTTATTCAAATCTGCTAAACAAACGGCAGAACCCATTGCCCTACTCCCCATCATCCTCTCTCACACGCTGACTCTCTCTCTCTCTCTCTCTCTCTCTCTCTCTCTCTCTCTCAATCTCTTTCTCTCTCTCTCTCTCTCTCTCTCTCTCTCTCTCTCTCTGCTTGTGTATACAGCAGAGTGTGAGAACAACAGACAGTACAAACAGAAACAGAAAAATCTTTTTTCTTCAAAGTCGTCATTCTGTAAACAGGAACCACAAATCCTTTGCACGAAGCTCTAAAACAATGTATACATATCAACAGGCCATTGTTCAGGCCTTCAAAAAGACTTGTCATTCCATTAGGCTTGAAGTGAAATACCATATAATTGTCATCAGAGCTGAACAGTGCTGAAGTTCTCAAGGTACCAGTAATACCATGTGCATTGCAAACGTTTTGTAAAAACACCATTTCCTCTTTGAAAACAGGCATGGGCAATTGATCTCCTCTGCTCAATTCACATTTTCCTCCATGTTGCATCTGGGTGGGGTCTTCTGGGAGGAGATTATTCGCATTGGCAGACAAACAACCAGTCAACACGATGACGCGTTATATGTCACGACCAAACGATAGCCATTGGGTAAAATCAGATGCTCATTTACACTGTGAATCGTTTCTCGTTTCAGCTGTTCAAGACCTTCTGTATAAATTCAATTAGTGCAATAGCTCAAATAATAAAAAATGAGTTGGACAAAGATTGTTCGTTAATAAATGCAATTCCCTGTAGTGTCATTGTTGTGTGGGTAATCCCCAGGTAGTTGTGGTTGGATAATTGGTTATTTGTGCCTATTCAAATCTCAAAACAATTGTTTGAAAGTTGTGGATTATGGGGAAGTAGTTTGTGCTTTTTAAAAAAATACCCGGCACTGTGTGGTATTATGAATTAGTTTTAGATATATTTTACGTTTGGGTGTTTTTTGGGCCACTTTTTCATTATATCTCCATTCACACCCCAATGACAATGACAATAAAGCAAGTGTTTTACGTAACACAAAAAAGGGCATTCACCTGTGGCCCCATGCAATCGTTTGGATTGATTTATCCTTCCTATGTGATTGATGGGTGATAAGTCAAACCAAACTGCCACTTGTTTCCCCCGGTCCCCTTGCACAAGTCTGAAGGGGATAGGGGTTGTTTTTTAAAAATTGTTTACATTCAAAATGTAGACTTCCAGGATCTCTAACTGAAACCCAAATGAGAACACCCTACATTTAATCAACGACCATGATGAGATAAGATCAGCGATTACATTTGGTGCCCCTTTAGGGTCGGCATTGAGTGCGAGTGCGCCCTTCATTGGGGGGTGATAAATATTTATGACAAGAGTGGCTGGCTGCATGGTGGCTCGTTCCATGGCGTCATGGAGGAGTGGCGAGGAGGAGGAGTGGAGAGGCAGCAGGCTTGGAGAGGGAGCAGCTTGGGGAGAGAAAGGTCGCCTCTGAAGGTCACGCAATGGGCCGCCACATGGCAGCTGATGGGACGCTGATAACAGTATAACATAACAGCCCCAAATTAAATTAGACAGAGCGGAGCTGGTGGATGGATGGATGGATGGATAGATGGAGGAGTGGAAGGTTGGTTGTGATACAAATTCTCTCTCTCTCTGTCTCTGTCTCTGTCTCTGTCTCTCTCTCTCTCTCTCTCTCTCTCCTGTCCGAGGGGTGTGATGGGTGATTGAGGGGATGGGGTAAAATGGGAGAGGAGAAGAGAGTGGGTGTGATACACACTCTCTCTCTCTCTCTCTCTCTCTCTCTCTCTCTCTCTCTCTCTCTCTCTCTCTCTCTCTCCAAGGACTTGGGTTTCACAAACAAGCATAGGCCACAGCTGAGGCACATGTGGGGGCATCAGAGTCCCCATCTGTCAGAGGGGCATGTAAGGCCTTTGATCTGGACTGGGAGCCAAACACACCCATTCACATTGCTGCCGCTGATATCTCTCTTATAGTAATGGTCCGACGCAAAACATTTTTTCTAACTGGTCAAAGACCAGAGTGACAATGATAGTTCAATTGAGGGCCAATGAAAGGTGCACTCGGTGGGGATGTGCACCCAATGCTGCTGATGTCTTTCTTAAAGGTGCAACAAAAATGTTCCCTGCTTTCTTCAAACATGTCAGGAAAGTGACAGCGGAGCGTTTTCTATCAAACACACACTGTAAATCCGTGTAAAATCGTTCATTTAAAAGATTACTTGCGACACACGTGATGAAAATGGAGGCTATAATGTCACTACAAAGCCAACTCGCCTTAACTTAATTCACTGAGCAGAGGTGGATTAGCGAGAGTTAATAAATTGACATCACGAGTCAATGGAAAAGGCTTAACGCAACATGGAAAGCTGCATAGCACAGAGGCTATGAATGTTTTACAGTAATTTGCTTGTATGACTGATTCTGTAACTCATGTATGATTTATTTTGTTATAATTACCAACTGGTTTTTGTATTTTCCCTGGGAATACTTGAAAATGATGGTTGTGGTAAATATCTATGAAAAATAGTAAAGTTCTTCATTTCCTCCAAGATCAACAAAATATCTCTACTACTCTGCTTCTATTGTACTGGCAACATTTGATAGCCAAATCATGGAACCAGCTGATCTTATCTCTTCAGCTGGGTAAGCAACAGGCTAAGTGAGCCTACTACATTACCTGCAAGGTGATCCAATTACTGAAATCAGGGCTGGCTGAAGGGTTTAAACCACCTGACACTTTTGTTGTTGTAGCTTATGTACATGCATATTTACACATTTCGCGTTTTCGCACATGTGGAATATTCTGTGTGTTTTGTGTGTACTCACCACCGGCAGACAGTCTATGTAATTTGCCTTTGCCTAATAGTCTAAATTTGGCCAACCTTCCCACTGACAAACCAAAGTCATCCTTATTACTATTACTCACTGTAAACTGGTACTGGTACAGACATGTATCATGTTTATCTCACTCTACTATTTATATTGCAGGTTTACCAATGCCCAAATAATCTCACAGGCCAATTTGTCCACCTCTGGGTTTTTTTGGGGTGGGGTGGAATGCCCTCCTCCAACTTTGCATGTGAAGATGTTGGACAGCTGGAATGGTCACAGTATATGTACTGGCCCTCATTTATTAAAGTAGCGTAAAACGAGAATCGTACGTACGTCGTGCGTACATTCTTTTTCTACGACCAGTTGGCATTTATCAAATCTCATCGTAAGCGCAGGAAAGATGAAATCCTACGACTGCTCTCAGACAGTGTACGCCGTTTTCAAGTTGGACTTCAGATGACTATGATCACCAACTTGAGCAGCAGTTGTAGCACAACAACTCATTGTAATAAATATGTGGCCTACATAATTACAAAAAGTTTTTACATTGTATATTTTGGCTACAAGAACTTCTACCTGTTTGTGCACCCTTCCTGGGAACGCTGCGTTAATTTGGCATAGGTCAACAACTGCAAGAGACTTCCCAATAGGCCGACGTCCCTTCTTTTTAACAGCTGGAGTTCAGGCGCACATCAATCAATTATAGGCTACATAGCCTACAGTAATAATCTCCCGGTTGAGTTTTGCCATTTCGCACCACTATCCGAATACACACCTGACATGTGTGTGTCCGATAACACTTTATAGTCGTCCATTTAGGTGGCAAAAGGGCTATCCCCTCGAAGGACTCTAGCGCAGGAGAGAAGCAGGGCGCACATGAGCGCGAGAAGGACAGCGCACTGGACATGTAAAACTCTCCTTCCCCAACAAATGGTTTGGGCGCTGTTTGTTTGCCAGTTTCACGTAGGACCCCTTTCTTGACCTCGTTTACAAAAAGGTTTATCATCATATATATTTTTTTTCAATTGTAATATTATATAATGATATAGATAAAAAAATATCTTCATTATGGATGTGTCTCAAATGCCGCACTTGTGCACTTCGGGCACTGTTTTTCAGTGCCTAGGGCGCTCATGCTGAAAATTTCAGTTGAGCCAGTGCACTGAAAGTGCCAGGATGATCCCCTAACAATGGCGGAAAAATGCAGTGCTTGAATGATGGACACTGCACGCACTAAACGGCGGCCATGTTGACTATGACACGGAGGAAATGTGGCATTCAGTTCAGTAGAAGAGTTAGGTCAACAGTCTCCTAATTCTGTAAGTAATGTTGCTGGAACACCAACCTTTTCATGCCAGCCAAAGTATTGTATGTGTGATTGTTGTCCTTTGGTGTGAAGGACATGGAAATACAAGCACCAGACGCTGTGCATTGTAAACAGTAGGCAACTCATATTTTGGCGAGCTAACTCCATGCTCAGCCGTCACTTCCAGTGAGGGCACAATTTTTCCACGACACTATGCACTAAAGACAAAAGTGCGCCATTTGAGACATAGCCCATGTCTACTGTAGTCAATCAAACATTTCATTGTAACTATTTGGAAATCAATCTCTACCCTTTCCATATTGAGAACCGATTATTTCCACGTGTTAGTTTGTTGTCTGACTCGCTGTAATGTCTAATTTCAAGCTGTCAATCAACCAGATCAACCAATCAACGTGGACGATTTAGCCGGTTTAAGTCTCTCCATGTCGCAAACTCAAGGGTGTTGTCTCCTTCCCACTGTTCTAGAGAAGGCATAGTTATTCTAATTACGATGGTTTTCAGACGCTGGATTTATCAACAGCCGCTCGCTCTTACGATGGGATTGGAGAGGTACACATGTTTAGTAAATCTCACGTGAGCTTCGTCGTACGACAAGACCTGCGCTCATTTCTGTGATGGTTTCTACGCAAGTTTGATAAATGAGGGCCATTACTGTGTGTATATCTTACACTAAAAGAAGCGGTATCGTTTTAACCAAAACTTCAACTGGCAAAACTACATGGTGGCACAAGGCAGCGGCCAGGGATTGGTGTGTGTGTGTGTGTGTGTGTGTGTGTGTGCGTGTGTGTGTGTGTGTGTGTGTGTGTTTATGTGTGCGTGCGCATGCGTGCGTGCGTGCGTGCGTGCGTTTGTGTGGTGTGTCCTGGGCCCAGGAAGATTGGGTGCCCAGAATTACGTCCAAATTACACTGTCGTGTGGGGGCCCCTTTCAGATGACTTTAGCTGTCAGCAGCCCTGCGCATATGTGTCTACATGTGTGTGTGTGTATATGCGTTGTGTGCAGCCCTGCGCATATGTGTCTACATGTGTGTGTGTGTGTGTGTGTGTGTGTGTGTGTGTGTGTGTGTGTGTGTGTGTGTGTGTGTGTTGTTGAAGGGGATCATGGGACGGTATGCCATCCTCGTCCTCCTCCTCCTTCTCCTCCTCCTTCTCCTCCTCCTTCTCCTTCTCATGTGAAGACAAGACAACTGCATCCTTGACTTGAGCACGCAGCCCTGAGGCCACAACTGCTCTGCCCCGTCACTCAAGCCTCTGTTAACCCCGTAATGAGAGGCGACACATGGCCACTGATGTACAGATCCTTTCACCCGGTAGCAGCCATGCAAGCACTGATATTTCAGCTGGGCACCGGATTAACTTGAGGTTTTTTAAAAACTTGCTCTTACTTTGCTAAGACAGTCGAACACGTGTGTTTATAGAGTGTGTGTGTGTACTGTATGTGTATGTGTGTGTGTGTGCGTGTGTGTATGTACTGTATGTGTATGTATAGTGTGTGTGTGTGCGTGTGCGTGTGCGTGTGCGTGTGCGTGTGTGTGTGTGTGTGTGTGTATGTACTGTATGTGTATGTGTGTGTTTTGTGTGTGTGTGTGCGTGTGTATATGTGTGTGTGTTGTGTGTGTGTGTGTGTGTGTGTGTGTGTGTGTGTGTGTATGTACTGCATGTGTGTGTGTTGTGTGTGTGTGTGTGTGTGTGTGTCTTGTGTCCATGTGTGTGTGTGTGTGTGTGTGCGCATGTGTGTGTGTGTGTTTGTGTGTGGCCAAGGGACCTACAGAGTTGTGAGGACAGTTGCTAAAGATTTAATGCAACAGATAAGTCGCAAACAGTTGTGCCCTTCTCTCTCTATTAATAAAGTCAATAATGATAATAATGAAGAGTTAAATTTACCAGCATCAAGGGTCACCAGTAATCCACAGCTGACCACTTGACGAGGTTATTTTTACATGGAAGGCACAAGATGAACCCTCTAAATCCAACTTTCATTTTTTTCCCATTGTAAATCTTCTATTCTAATACCTATTCTAATCTCCCTTCTATTCTGTTGATTATTTTATGATGTACTTGTGTGCTCCATTGATACAGCAGGCGATTTTTTTTTTTACATTAAAAATGTTTTAAAATTTCATATTCGACAACTGTATGAGTATTTTAAGCCAGTAAGACACGGCTCTTGTTATAAATTGGCTGTTGTTACCATAATGGCAATGACCAATTCATGTAGTAATGTATTAGTAATGTCATAGT
>NC_085859.1:23498507-23511007 GCF_034702125.1 Engraulis encrasicolus | reverse complement strand
TCAAAAACCATGAACAGTGTATGATAATGATTAAAATGCAAACTAATGCTTAACATGGAGTCTGCATTATAAAGTGTTACCGAAAGGTCAAAGTAAACTCGACAGAACTATTCAGTTCTGAATTATCAATTTGGAATTGAAAACGTCACTTCAACTTAGTCATTGAAAAGTTAACTAGCATAGTACTACACTTCTATGACATAACACAGGATCTTCAGTAATGCTAAATGACTAAGAATGGTCATTGCCATTTTGGTAACAGCTAAATGGGTTAAAAGCTTGAATATATTTTTGGGACACTCTGTCTCCATATATCATATATCATATGAATTCAAAGCGAGATGTCAGCTAAACATATCTGTCTCTCTGGAGGCTCTGGCCCTCCTCGTAGAGGCATAAAACACCACACACTATCATCAGTACTGTAGGTTTGTTTTTACTTGTCAAAACATTATCGAATCCTGTCCACCCCCTAATTCGGGAGCGGTCTGTTTGTTTGTATTCGCTCCAAATATGACTAGCAGAGTCTCAGGGGTCTCACTGGATGAAGAATACTGTACAGATCACACAGAGGGCAATCTGGCTGTATGTCAAAGTCATAACGCTAAAAAGTTGCACGTACAGTCCGGGGCTGGACTGGGCATCTGGCTTAGCGCCCATTTTCCGGTGGGCCCTGCGCCCTTGAGGGCCCCTATTTTCAGAAATGTGGAAAAAATCGTACATTTCTGAAAATAGGGGCCCACATGGTTGCGGGGCCTACAGGTGAGTAAGTTCTGCGCCACTAATTATAAGGTACCCCTTTACTCCAAAAGTGCCCGGGCCCTATTTCTCCCCCAGGCCAGCCCTGGTAAAGTCCCGACTCTAAACTAAAAATCAGCCCCAAGTGAAGCCTGGGAAATGTGCGGTGCCTGTGATGTGTCTGTTTGTGTCATAACATGCATGTGTCATATTCTGATGTTTTTGAAATACATGCAGCAATGCCTCTGAGACTGTCACTCTTCACCCAGTTCGCACACTTAGTCACAATCATTTTCACAAAGGTCACTATAAAGGTTGCAAAGTTCTTCACATGAGTGTGGGGGCAAGCGCGTAACTGTAAATAGGGGACCTGAGGGCGTTTAGTTTTTTTCCCAGCCTGCATCTCTTTGTTCCCATGCTACAGGCTGAGGAGGGCGAGTGAGGAGGCTGGCTTGCCAAACCCGTGAGACGGACGACGGGCTGGGGTTGTGGAACAGGGCTGCGTAGTAAACAAACAACTTCCCCATTCGAGGTGTGTGTGTGTGTGTGTGTGAGAGAGAGAGAGAGAGAGAGAGAGAGAGAGAGAGAGAGAGAGAGAGAGAGAGAGAGAGAGAGAGAGAGAGAGAGAGAGAGAGAAAGAGAGAGAGAGAGAGAGAGAACTTTATTTTTATTTTTTTGGTAAGAGATGGGGTGTGTGTGGTGGGGAAGAGCTGCAGTGTGTGTGAATATTTGTAATGTGTGTGTTATGTATGTTTTTTTTTGAGGACCCTCTCGAAAACGAGATTTTTATCTCAAGAGGCTATCCTCTAATAAAGAAGTTTGATTGAATTTCATAGATAGATAGAGAGAGAGAGAGTGAGCAAGACAGACAGGGAGCAAGACAGACAGGCAGATAGACAGATGGGGGAAACAAAAGAGGGAGAGCGACAGACATCAAGACTAAAACAAGCAATGGTAAATCTTAAAAAAGGACCAAATGGCAGACAAAAAGACAACAGACATACCTACATACAGACAGATGTAGTACAAATGTGGTTTAGCGAGAGAGAGAGAGAGAGAAAGAGAGAGAGAGAGAGAGAGAGAGAGAGAGAGAGAGAGAGAGAGAGAGAGAGAGAGAGAGAGAGAGAGAGAGAGAGAGAGAGAGAGAGGAGCACACACATAGAGAAACAACTGGGCAAGAACGGAGAAAGAGAGGCTGTCAAATCAAGAAAGAGAACGACAAGAAAAAGAGAGAAAAACAGTGAAACTAAAGGAAAGCAAAATACGGACGGATGGCACTGGCAGACAGCGGTGAGCAGTCTGGAAAGTGATGATAGGCGGCAGGTGACAGCTCTGGTTTCCCCCCGGCGTGCATGTGGTGGTTGGCGGTTACATCAGGGCATAACCGATTTCATGATACTCCACATCCACACACAACACCCTCAGACACCCCGCACCGCACCAAAGCAGCCCACTGATTTGAAACTCATGGGGGGTGGGGGTGGGTGGAGTGGGTGTGGGTGTGGGAGGGTGTTCCACGATGCTGCAACACCAACATTTTCACACAAGCTCAGACAAACAGACTGGCAGACCCATTACACACTCACACACACACACACACACACACACACACACACACACACACACACACACACACACACACACACACACACACAGACACACACACACACACACAGGCACACCCCACGCACACACAGACACGCACACACACACACAGGCACACCCCACACACACACACACACACACACACACACACCCTACAGACGCGCGCGTGCGTGCGCACACACACACACACACACAGACACACAGACACACACACACACACACACACACACACACACACACACACACACACACACACACACACACACACACAGTCATGCACGATTATCAATTACAGACACACTAAAAATTGCCCTAGCCTCCATAAATGATGAACTCTGGGGACTGTGAGTGTTGGACAATTACATCACTGGGCTTTCACGCGTCCACATTTGGGCTTTAGCTTATGGGCTTCATGTGCACTTTTTATGGGCTTGCTTTGTTGTTGTCACTGTTAGTGCAGCTGTGGGCACTGAGTTTCACTGCCCCACAGAGGCTTTCACACACACACACACACACACACACACACACACACACACACACACACACACACACACACACACACACACACACACACACACACACACACACAGACACACACACACACAGAGAGAGAGAGAGAGAGAGAGAGAGAGACACAAACATGCACACACACACACACGCACATGCGCACACACAAACACGCACACACACACAGAGACACACACACACCACACACTCCACTCACCTACACACACACACACACACACACGCACACACACAGAGACACACACCACACACTCCACTCACCTACACACACACAACAACTCTCCACGAACGAACACGCACACACACACACACACACACACACACACACACACACACACACACACACACACACACACACCCTAGCCTACCCCACTCCCCCCACTCCACTCCACTCCACTCCACCCCCGCCGCTGTGAATTGTTGGCTGCTTCCTGCTCCACCGGGCCGGGGCGGGGGCTGAGGGTTCCCACCTTGCCTTACCCCGACATAGTGGTGTGAACTCAACTGGGGGGGGAGACATAATGTTCGTCTACCTCGCTGGCTGCGCAAAGCTAGCCGGCCGCCCCACCGGCCTTGAAGTCAAAACTGCAGGAGATGATGGTGTCTGCTGGAGGCAAAAACCTGCCATTGTTTTGTTTTCTTTTTTTGTTATTTTGTGTGTTTGTGGTGGGGTGGGGTGGGGTGGGATGGGGGTGGTGCTGGGCGCATTCTTTTGACTCATGTCGAAGGAAATCTTGTATCATGGACAAAACCTTGCTCTAACACTACGAGGGGAAAAAAAACAGTGCCGGTTAACGTGCTGTGACAGAATATTTCGGTGGACAATTACAGAAAAATTATTTCATGTTAATGTAAATGGTAAAGTGTAGCACCAGAATGCAAAAGATACAGTATTTCCATAGATACAGGGACATGCAGTGACATTGCCTGGCTATCAGACAGAGGGGCTGAATGTAGGACCTGTAGAAATTAAGAAGGTCCACAGGCCTACATCACATGCAACCCTCAAAAAAACAAACAGATCAGGGACCGACCAGATCAGGTGATGGACGAACAGGCTGACATAATGGTGCATATAGTCACTGCCCATGACTAAAAACATTCCCTTTCTTTCTGAACTACTTATGCCCATGTCCAGCCCCTTGTGTCACCACAGCCTTCCGCGTGGTGTTAAGTCTGCACAAATGTGGTCCAATCTAAAGCTGAGGTGAGGGGTGGTGATGATAAGAACAAGCTGATGGACAGACTGACCGACATAGTGGCTCGGGGGACTAAAAATGTTCCCATTCATTCCGAACCAGTATAGCCATGTCCAGCCCCTTGTGTCACCACTGCCTTCCTCCCGAGTGGCGTTATGTCTGCACAAAGGTGGTGTTGTCAATGGCTGGGGGGGTGGGGGGCATATAGCAGCATATAGCGTTGCTGCACTGGACTAAAAAATGTTTCTAAACCAGTTATAGCCATGTCCAGCCCCTAGTGTCACCACTGCCTTCCTCCCGAGTGGCGTTATGTCTGCAGTAAGGTGGTCTTATCTACTGCTGAGGTGAGGGGGCTCTGCTGATTAGGCTCCGTGTACGGATAGACCAGTGTGGCCTAAAACAAGCTCATTGTTTTATTTCGTTCCCTGTAAGGGTCTTTTGTCGCCCTCCCTATTCAACCTTATGATGCTCAGTCCATCTGTGTTATATGTTAGGCTATGCACTATTGTGTATGAGGGCGATCCGGAGGAAATGTAAGGAATGTTGTTCATGTTGTGTACACTCATATTGAATATCTACTTGGATGATGTGATGAAACACCTGATACGAAATATCACTTGATATCGAGTCCAAAAATGTTTAGAGAATGTTTAGAAAAACTATATCTTTAAATATTCATGTACAGTATTTACTAAATGATATACTTAGGAAACATACTTTACTACTTACTTATTAACATTTGTATTTTATTTATAGAATTGCATTTACACTTCCTTCATCCCCAATGGTAACTATGCTGAATAGCCTACTTGGCTTGACATGAACATCTCAGCAACATTACTTACAGAAATAAGAGATTGTTGACGAAACTCCTCAACTCAACCGACCGTCACATTTCTTCCGTTATGTAAACAACATGGTGGCCGTTTAGGGCGGGCAGAGTCTATCGTTCTCACGCTGCACTTTTGACCATTATTAGGGCAGCATCCGAGTACTTTCAGTGCACGGAAGTTTCAGCGTAAGCGCCCTAGATACTGAAACATAGTGCCCGAAGTTTACAAGTGCGCCAGTTGAGACACACTGGTAGCTTACGCATGCTAGCATGCAAATTAGCATGTGAGTGTGTAGTCATTTCACACGTTCCTCATCAAGCACACAGAGAAACTCTCCCACAGGAACGTTTTGTTGAAATGTGATCTCCCTCCCACCGTTCTCTCTCTCACTCTCTCTCCTGCTTCAAAACAAAGCAGGTTATTTAACTGCCTCCGATGAATTGGCACCAACTGATCTTTTGTTTGCATCAACAGTTCTCACCGACCCGCAGGCTCTCCTTCCACTATCACACAAAAAAATCTCCTCACGCTAATCCTAACACAGAAAGAAAAAAAAAAACCTCATATAACATCAACACTCAGCGAGATTCAAACCAACCTGAAAAGTGTTGACACCTCAGTGTTCTGCCATTTGTTTGCCCCCATGTCATTGTGAGATGATATTGGAGCACTATGAGAACACTGGCTGGATGGATGAATGTGTGCTTGTTTTTCTCTTGGGAATTTTTGTTTGTTTTTGTGTGTTGTCAGGCAAATCAGAAGTTGCGTTGAGAACCTACTGATCCAAAATCCTCCAGAAATAACCTTAGTTTCGATGTCTGTGTTTAAAATGTGATTATAGAAATGTCAAAATTTAATTTAAAAAAAATGTTGGAAAAAAACCTGTTTTGCATGCATTCTCCATATTTCTGCATGTTTGCTGCAGTGTCATGTTCATTCCTCTTTTTATATAAGTCATGTCATTAGAAGTAGGCAGGCAGGTCCACTTTTCTTCACTGACTTGCCTACGGACCTGGTCAGCATGCAGGCATATCTTAAGCACTACCTCATGCTGTACTATGTGGTGTGGCTACGAGCTGGGTGATAACAGAAACAAAGAGAGAAGGAAGTGAAGTCATGGAAATGAAAACATCTACATCCGTCTGTGTACTCCAGTCCTACTCCTGGCTCCAGAAAACAGGCGAGTCAGGATAGAGGGATGATAGGGAACAGACTAGAGCATCCAACCACATCAGCGTTTTTAGATTGCGGCTTAGTCTGATTACTCAATGGTTTGGAGAAAACAAATATCGAGTTAAGTGTCCGGGTCGTAGGTCAAGTGACAATAGGTCAATTGCTTTCCGTTGAAAACATCCTCGATCTAGAGGCGGTGAAAAATAGATTATCTGAGAAAGTCAAAAGTCCTGCAAGGCTTGTACTCACGACACAGCTAATTCCACCAATTAGCTAATACAGAACCTACCAACCAACCAAATGCTGGTGAATAATAATCAGTTGGGCTGGTAGAAAGGACCAACTTCTGAGCCACTTTGACCCATAAGTGAGTGTGTGGCTGCACTTGCCATTTTGGCTGGTGATGAAAAAAGTTAATTTATAAGTATATATAACTATCAGTTTCAGGCAGAATACATCAAATTTGTATGCCATCGAATGCAATGTATAGGCCTACCTGCTTCAAATGCATTGAAATATTAAGTGTTCGAAGGCTGTCTGATGTTGTGTGAAAAAGTTCTTTTATTTGTCACGGTTGTGTTGGCTGGAACACGTGTGGCAGGACTTTTACTTTCTAGATCTGGGATATCTGCCTTTGGCTTCCTCACTTGATGTTTGGGGCTTAATCTGTTTACTTGATGTTAAAACTTCAGAGCCACAGTTCAAGTGACAATAGGTCACCAGCTTGCTGTTGAAAGAGGAAGTTTGAGTTGGAAAAAACTTTTCTTGTTCCCATGATTTAAAAAACGCAACTATTCAACCTCCAAAAGGTCCTTTACAGTATGACCGTGTAAGACATTAAGTAATGTTGGCCAAGTGTTGCGAAACAGACTTATGTGTTCTGTTTTATATTGTACTCAGGGCAGCCGACAGGGGTGGACAAATAGGTCAGTTGTCCCGAGCCCAGGGAGAGGGGGCGAGGGCAAAATAGGGTCCTCCTTACATTGTATGTATTGGGTGAGGGGGGGCTTTTTCCTGGGCCTGTCCAAAGCTGTCATCGACCCTGATGAACTGAGTTGGAAGATTTTCTGGGACAGCGCCTGCACTTCATGCTCTGTCAAGTATGCCCAGAGGACCAGCCGTGCAGATGTTGATCCCACTCTTTACTGTCAGCATCTGGACAGCATGGTGAGCTGATCTACATGGCTACATGACTGTTCCCCCTCCTAAACCCATTTTACTCTGCAGAAGGCGATTGTGTTGTGCTCTATTATATTGTGGTTTTGTCTCCCTACACAGTTAGACTGTGTATAGGCCTATAGCTTAGAAGTGTACCACCAACCCCCTCTGCCGCTATGGAATGCATGCAGAGCTTTCATTTCAAGGCCCAGATTATGGATGCTATGGATTTTCTGAAAATGTAAAGCTGAATTTAGCTGATGATGGAATAACCAGTCTGTAGGTATCCTCGACCTCGCTTGTAGAAGGGATCAGTAAAGCGACTCCACTTTACTCTACTCTACTGTAGAAGAATACATACAAAACTAGAAATGCACTCAGGGAGTGCAGACCTCCGCCAAGGAAGCTGTTTGATAGAACATTTGACTATGTTACATCATAACTTTTTTCAAGCCTTTCTGCTTTGTTTTTGTGGAGTTAGGAACTGGAACGTCAAAATTGGCTCTATCCTGCGTGAAGAACCTTTAGAAGATTCCTGGATCCAGGTCGTGATCCAGATCACCATCACAATTTAATCGCTCGTTCCTTTCGTAAGTTCCAAGAATTCCTCAAAATTTCATCAAAATCCATTCATAACTTCTTGAGTTATCCTGTTGACAAACAGACAGACAGACAGACAAGAAGACAAAGTTACCAATGTGACCGAAAACATAACCTCCTTGGCGGAGCTAATTATCAACATTATTCATTTTGGACATGACAATTGGCTGTATATAACTCAGAGAAAATGCTTGGAAATGGAAAAAAAAAACATGAATATGTGTTTGGTTCCCATGATGGAATGCACAGCTGTATTCAGAATTGTCATACAAGTAGGTCTTATCTAACACATTCTGCACATGTCAAATACAAGTGTTTCCTGTTTATAAGTCATTTGTGCGGTCCATATTACCATGTGAGCCCTCACCTTAGGTAATACACATAGGCGAACAGTGGTTGAAAGGATAGTTCACTATTTTACACTTCAAGCCATCATGTATTTAGATATTTTTCTGTGACAGGCAGAAGTTGAGCATGGCGTTGAGATTGACGTTTTAGTTTCATGTATTGTAGGCCTAAATGAAAGTTTGACAGTTGGAGTCATTGTGGGGTGGGGGTTCTACCACAATAACGAAAAATACTCAGCCGCAAGTATCCACATTTTGATCTTAACCACTATGTTAATACATATTATCTAAAAGAAGACCATAAAAGTGTATAATAATAGCAAACATCAGGTGGTGTGGCGCAGTTGTCGCAGCGCTAGTTTGCCACGTGGGGGTTCGAACACACAAACTCCCAATCACAGCAACTGTTTGTGGCATGAGAAGACAGTATACAAAATCACTGAGCTAAAGGTCTAGGCCTCTTCCTCATTTGCATCTGCATATTGCATCTGTATGAGGCCTTCGGGAGGGAGGTTTTCTACCGTTCGACCACCAATTCTGCTATTCTGGCATTCTGTAAACATGTAATGACAGTGACAAATGGGTTCTGTTTGCGTTTATCTCTCAGCTGGCTGAATTGGTCTCTTCTGCAAATGTCCAGTAGCCTGGGAACTCCCATACTGCCTTTAGTTCTACACAATCGTTTCGATCTGAAAGACAGTCTGGTGAGGATGACTCATAACGTCCAAGATCATGGGCCCTGTGTCCTAATGGCCAAGCATTCCGACCTTAACAGTTTCTCTGTCCAATCAGAGAGCAGGCCGTGTGTCATAATAGCCAAGTATTCTCTCCCCTATGGAATTTACAATAGGCAACTCCCCAGACCTAATCTCACTTGTGATTAGGTGTGGTGTTAACCAGGCAAACTGTCCAGTATGTGAAGCTAAGATTCACTCCAACCACTCACTTACAGTGTTGCCAGATTGGGCTGCTTATAGAAATCAATGCAATTTGTTGAAATAGGGCGGAATTTGGTGCATTTTGGCGTTTTTTGATAACCTTTTGGGTGGGATTTGATCAGACACATCTGGCAACACTGCTCGCTTCATCCAGTGCTAACACCAAAGAGCTGGGTGACTGGGTGCACATTTTATCTTCCAGCTGCTCTGGCCCACAAACCCCAATAAAAAACATGATGGTGTGATATCTCCTCTCACTTGTCATCTCTAAATATTTGTTGAAGCCTTCCAGCGTATTGAACTCCCTGTGGAAGATCATGAATCTGTGCGTGAAGCGCCTTCTTCTCCAGGGGTAGAACGGCACTTAAACATCCATTTCCTACGATGACGTGTAGACAAGCTCTGCCGCCACCTGCACATTAAGGCATGATCTGTAGTAGTAGCTTTGGCCAAGACCAGGACAAAGTCATCTGAATGGGTCCTCCCACCCAACATATACAATAAAATGAGAACCCAATTCTGTGACCCTTCTCTCCTTGGGCCTGGGACAACTGACCCGTCTGCCCCCCTCTGTCGGCTTCTCTGTCGAAGCCTACAGGATTGTCCATCTGGACATCTTTGTGGCCACAGTATATGGTAACACTTTCTAGTGTCTTTAGAGTGTCGTTTAAGTGTCTGTTTTTGGTATAAGTACACGTATCAGCATGTAACATTGTGTACTTTTACTGCATATCTAACACTAACCCTAACCCTATTGTGCACTGCAAGTGTATATATACATGCTTTATTACATGCTAGTGTGAAAGGGACAGTCAGAGTGACGGAATGGAAGAACCTTTTTCAGTCCTTCAAAGAACGGCAGAAGCAACTGCTCTTTGCAGTAAGAAAAGCAAGGTCTACTGACCTAGGTCATCTGCAAACGTCCAAACGATGGACGAACCAACCAAACAACCAACACAGTGCCTAATAGAGCCATGCGCATGCAAACAATCAGCTTTACACTGGTTTGTCTGGACAGCATTAAAAAAAAGTTTGTTTAAGGTTTTTTTTTTGGTATTTCACGACTTTATTGATGATAGGACAGTGTGAGAGGTGGACAGCATGGGGAGAGAGACGGGAAGGGATCGGCAAATGACCAGGGCTGGCAAACCCAGGTCGGCCGCAAGGCTGACGAGTACCCTACTGGTTGGCCACGGCAGGGCTTATTTGTTTATAAATTGACTTAACTGCTCCAATAGACTAGCCTTTATTTTATTTTATTTTGTGGAAACGTCGTAACATTTGTATTCTTTGTTCCCCAGTAAGTAGGTACTGTTTTATTTAAACATCTGCTGCTCTCTGGTCATGACAGATGCACCGAATTGCTGAACCACGGACCGGATTGGACTTGTCATAATGGTGTCACCTCTCTTCTCCGACTATATTCTTTTGTACGATATCTGCCGTAGTAGAAGTAACATTAGTACCGAGGCACAAGGTAGTAACAGCCTATTACCAATAAACACTCAGTTGGAACATTTGGGAAACATTTTTTTCAAAACAAGAAAGGAAAATATTTCAGTACATGTTGTATTTAGAGTGGAGTGGACTGAGTGGCGATAATAGGCAGGCTACCAATAAACCTTGACATGGGAAATTTGGGAAACACATTTAAAAAAAAAAGTATCTCGGTGCACGTTACATTTCTTCTTGTCATTGTTTTAGGAGCACCTGCGTGTAGTGTATGTTCAGAATCTGATACAAACAGGACATACAGGTCCTATGCCATTGGTATCCCCCCTGACATGGGCCTCACACACACACACACACACACACACACACACACACTGCTCTGCGGTTCTGCTGTGTTGGCTTCCAGCGAGGGATCAACCTTGGCTGGAGGCATGGCACGCAAGACGAAAAAACACAATAGTCATTATGCCTTATCAAACAACAAAGGAAGCTATCGTAGGAAGCCCAACTTCCCACCTTAGTCCCTCCACGCCGAGCGCTCTCTTTGAGAACACACTCATACAAGTTAACCCATGGCCTTACAAACAGCCCTCCTTCCGTGACTCCTGAGGGGCTCGAGTCGGGGCTGAGGAGGGATGGCACTCGTCCATACCGGCAGTCCTCTATTGTAAAAAAAAAGCAGACATATGGGGGACAAAGGGGTCATTTTTCCCAGGACCTGCAGAGACAGATGGGGCCCAGAAGTTGATCCCCATTAGATTGTATCTATTAAGTTGGGGGACCTTTCAGATGACTTTGTCCCGGGCCTTGCCAAAGCTGTCAGTGGCCCTGTGTACCGGCAGTCCTCTATTGTAAAAAAAACCCACATTGATTATTAGCAGTATAGCGTTAAGCACCAGGAGTGCCAGACCGGTCAGCCGTCCAAGATCAGTCTGAATCACGAGAGATTCGGTCATCTGAATGCCGGGCTGCTTGAGTCAATGTTGCGGGGAAAAGAAGAATGCCGCTGTTCGTGGAAGAACAAGAATGGTTACATCATCGTAAAGAAAGGTGTGGATCATGGCGGAGTGACGTTTGAGAGTGGCCATGAAGAAAATAAATTGGGAGCGTTTTTTATTTTTTTTTTGGGGGGGGGGATGTTAAAGGTGTGTGTGTGTGTGTGTGTGTGTGTGTGTGTGTGTGTGTGTGTGTGTGTGTGTGTGTTTGCACGTGTGTCCATGCTTTTGTGTGTATTTGTGTACATGTGTTTGTCTGTATGTGCACATGTGTGTGTATACGTGTGTGTATGTGTTTGTGTGTGTGTGTGTGTGTGTGATGGTGTGTGGGGGGGGGGTGTTAAAGCTGAGAGAAGTAGGGCGACAGGGGGTCTGCACTGTGCTCTCTCACGCAACAAAGGAGGGAAGTGCCTCTCTGTGACTGGCCCAACGTGACATCCTGTTTGTGACCCGACCGACAGCCAAAAACAGAATGCCGCACACACACACACACACACACACACACACACACACACACACACACACACACACACACACACACACACACACACACACACACACACACACACACACACACACACACACACACACACAAGGCAACTAACAAACACATCAATACAAACACAAATACACACACACCCTCACACACACACATACACACACTCCCAGCATCCCGCCAGTGTCTGCCTGGTGTGTGGGCCGGACGGCTGGTCCTGCTGAGGGTCGGGGTCGTACAGTATAATGCCTGGCCGCCTGGCTGTGCGTTACGCCACCACAATGGCACGGATAAGCATGCCATGCTGCGAGCAGCCGAGCACACACACACGTACCACCCCCTGGCACACACACACACCACTCGCCTGACAGACACACACACACACAAACACACACCACCCGCCTGGCGCACACACACGCACACGCACACACACACGCACAC
>NC_085859.1:23478507-23496007 GCF_034702125.1 Engraulis encrasicolus | reverse complement strand
TTTGAACTGACATACCATCTGTGATTAATTATTTTTATTTTTTATCCATCAGATTAAGTAAATGGGCTTATGTCAATAGAAGACAAGGACAAAAGTAATTTGACATGTATTGGACTTGTGTTGGACTTATTCATGCAAATATGTTCACTTTGCAGCTGTGAGAGTGTTCTTCAATTGTCTATAATATGCAGTATTTTCCTTCTCAATTTTACATCTGTCTAATACGTTTCTTGGAAGGAATGGATGACACATTGTTTATTTCAGGGAAAATAAATTATTTCCAGGGATTCATGGAACAAAACATTTTATTTGCAGTCCCTGCATGTATCCTCCAAATACCTACATAACCTTCCCATAGACATTACATTACATTGCCTTACATTGGATTTGGCAGATGCTTTACAACCAAAGCGACTTACAATCAAGGACATAATCATAGCCACCATCACTAGCAGATACGAAGTGCTAGTGATGTTGGCTATGATTATGTCCTCGATTGAGACATATACTGTATTGTCCTTGTTCTTTGCTGTTCAAGCATACTTGTTAGACTCTGTTCATTTATTCAGAGTGAACAACGCGTTTCGCCTCTGTGCGTCATCAGATTCGCTCAAGCATTACCTCAGATCTGTCAAGTGTGGCTTAACCCATCGAACACACACATCATCTATAGACATGTACAGTATTTACTGCACGTACATCTACACCTACTGTACCCCCAACAATCTCTATTGTAGTATAAAAATAAAGGGGGGGGGGGGGCAGTACATCGTTACTTATATCCTGCTTAATGTTAGAGGATGTTTACAGCCTCTTCCTCATTCACGTACAACTACATCACTGTTCCGGAACTGCAGTCCATTTGGCATCTGATCCTTTTCCACGGTGTTCTGCTACAGTATGTGTATTGTGTTTAATCTATGAAATCTATTGTACAACATCTACTGTCCAATCATATTGTATGCGCAAATACTGTACACATTACAGGACGCACACTTGTATTTTTCAGATTTGGCGCCTGTCAAGGACAGTAGACAGAAGTTTAAAAAGTACTGTATAATCCATACCAAACATTTGTTGCAGAAATGCAAACAATACAACTTCACAATTATTGTCATGGTCCTCTACTGATGCCTTGCTTTGCACCTCTGCAGATTTTATGTGCACAGTCAGACACTTTAACTTCAATTAATGTATCCACTCTACCTTACTCTACTCTAATCCTCCACTCGACAGATTGGTTAATTATTAGTAACATACCCCCTAATATAACATACCGACAATGCATTCATGGCAGGAGTTTTAAGGGGTTTCCCACACTTTGTTTTGCCTACAACAACAGCTTTACAACATGATCCCCTTCACTGCACTACTATACACTTCCTTCACGCCCACTCATACTCCTCATGCACCTTTCTATACTCGCGACACCCCGGGAAACATTCCGTTGATGTGACAGCCATATTATCTGTTTTGGGTAAACCCTAGACCCAGGCCACAGTGTCAAATGTAGTGTTTGTGGTGCCCCAGGCATGATCTGTTAGCGGTATACTGTGCCAGGACAGAGAGAGACAGGTCTACCAGTGTGAACTGTCACAGTCAGCTCTTTTCATTTTTTCCTCTTCCAAACGGTTTCCACTCCTCCTCCCAACTGTTTTTTTTCTCTCCTCTGTGTCCTTATCTTTGTTCTCACCTGTGCGGATTTCTCAGGTACCATGACCACAGACATGTAAGACTAGAGGCCTCCTGATTCTCCTGATTACTAGTATTAGCACTTCCTGATTGTGTTATATTACCTTCATGTAGGCTACTGAACCACTAAGAATAATTGTTCAAATGTTAATTGTGATTTGTTTATATAATATAATATAATATAATATAATATAATATAATATAATATAATATAATATAATATAATATAATATAAATAATGCATTTAATCTGAAACAAAAACTGTATGAAAACCTTCCCTTACCTCAGTGAAATGCGTCATTTCTTTGTCTATGATCTGGTGAGGCAACAACAATGGAACAGATGAGAATATCTCACACATTCGCATCCTTATCAGAACAACAGCCGTAAAAAGCTTTTCAGTGCAGTAGAGTGGAAATACAGTATATTGGGGGCCTGGTTACAAATGGTGATCCGAGCAGTGAACAGAAACCTCCCAATATGCCAGTCTGGACATGTTTCAGCATGTCCCCAGCTGATGTGATCTGGCCATCTGTTATCTCAACTGAATTGCAAGCAACAGGGGAATTTCTGATTTTTTTTTTAAAAATCGTGTTTTCCCTTTTCACGAATATTGCTGCGACAAATACAGAAGAGCCGAGAGACACTGCTTCAGTAACATCACTTCGACAAATTCAAGAAGATATTGGCTGAGAAACTGAGGAATAGGTGGTCAAATACGCCAAACAAAGAGCTCACAGCAGTGGATGTTGTTTGTGACAAACACAGAGAGGCGAATTTAACAAGGCTAATCTCACCAATTTGCCCCCTAGTGGGTTTTGAACCAAGCCAGTAATGCAACTGTAGTTTTTAACACAGCTAATCTCAAACCATCAAAGTACTACATTACATTGAGCTGATGCTTGTATACTTTAACAACGAATTACAGGGACAAGTACGTATTTGTCTTTGTCATGACAGGACAGTCAAGATGTGAGAGGAAAGTATTGTGGGGTGAGAGAGGGGGTAGGGCCAGGAAATGACCCAGGCCAAACCTGAAACCAGGTGCCAGATTTATCATGCCTTCTTAAAGCACAGTTCTGTTTGTAAAGCATGCATGTGATCATTCCTGAGCAAAGTGTCGGATTTATGAATGTGTACCTGAATGTAGAAATGTGCCTAAAAATATGATGATGCGTGCGAGTGGAAGAAATACAAAATTGCAAATAGTATTGACAGCGCAGTATGTAGTTTCATTTGTATTGCAATGGAGTGTGTGCCTGTATGTTCTCTGATAGTGTTAACGTCCATGCGTGTTTCCTTCTTTTACTTTTTTTGAAACGCTGTGTCCTTCTGTAACAAGCATGTGAGGTGTGCGAAGGAACAGTCAACGCATGTTTGAAAAATACCTATGTTTGTGTACTTGTGAACATTCAAAATTTCACACGTAGGACAGAATTTAGAGGGGATTCTTGAAACTGATGATAAATGAGGCCCTAGGTCTACAGGAGGGGTCATCCCTATGTTCCCCGGGTCCTATGTTCCCCCGGTCCTATGTTCCCTTTTTTTGGAAAAGGGTTCTATGTTCTCTGCTGCTTTCAAGTACACTGCTACCGCATGGCAAAGCGCAGGTTGTTGTTGCACCTGTGACAGGTTAGGTTTAGCGAAAGTTATGGCCAGGGCCCAAATTTACAACTCAGAAACATTGCATTACTGACAGGTTAGGTTTAGAGATGGTTTTGGGTAGGGCACAATTTGAAAACTCAGAAACATTGCATTACTTACAGGTTGAGTTTAGGGATGGTTTTGGGAAGGGTTAGATACAATGCAGGGAACATAGAACCCTTTTTTAGAAAAAGGGCCCTCGTTCCCTGGCCCCATACAAAGACCGGGGAACATAGGACCCGGGGAACATAGGACCTGGGGATAGGACCAGGGGAACATAGGACCCAGGGAACATAGGACCCGGGGAACATAGGACCTGGGGATAGGACCAGGGGAACATAGGTACGCTCCCCCTAGAAGGACGGTGTGCTCTGTGCAGTGTGCCACAACACCAACGTCAAGACCAACTTCACAGTCATTAGACCACAGTTGCCCTAGATTGCAGCCTCTCCTTTCCAAGCACAAGCAGCTTATCTAATGACTGATCAAAGAGGGCAGCGTTTTAGGCCACTGTTACAGCACAATACGCTGTGCTTATCTTGCCGTGCTGCTCCATGCTCCATCAGGGCTGTCAGGGCCTGTCAGGGTTCAGTGTATTCCAACATACACACACAGCAAGGCTACATACAGAACAGAAAATAAATAACTTCATAACGTACTAGCTTAGTAGAAATTTAATAGAGTTGTCACATTTGGGCCTGTAAACTTTACAACAGCATGCGGTTTTCAGACTGTGATGGCTATATGGAGCCAGAGAAGGAGTCACTGGAATATGGAGGATGTAAGAGTATGTTGCCAGAAATCCTTTTTTAGCTGGAAAGGTCCTCCTTCATATTACTGAAAGGTTCCTATATAAGAGGTGGAAACATTTCTTTATATATGACTGAAAGGTTCCTCCATTAGGCCTGAAAGATTCCTCGATGAGGCTGAAAATGTCCTATAGGCTCACTGTAATAATATTGAGTCTTCTAATCTACCCTTGTCAGATTGTAAAAGATCACACTTTTTTTCTTCGTCAGTGAAAAGATTCCTACATGAGGCGGAAATGTTTGTGAGACTTCCCAGTAATGACAAGAATTTATACAGCAGCCCAGATCAGACACTTGTTAGGCCCCAAAGACCCACAGATGCATCATTACACCAAAGACCCACTTCAATATAGGCCTAAAGCGAAGGGGAAAATCCTGGTTTGTGTTCATAGTACGACCCTTGGAGGACGTTTACAGCCCTCGGATGAATTTGAAGTGGCCCTTCGATTGAAAAAGATTCCCCACCCCTGCACTACACAGAGACCTACCATGTACCTTACACTAAACGCCTAAAAGAATGTCTCTGAGACAGTATCTGAAAGGTCAATCAGCTATTTATTTTCAGTAGTTGGGCCTACTTATTCCTTATCTGCATTGTCAAAAATCTAATATTTACACTAGTGCATTAAGACGTGTAGTCACAGAGGAAAAAATCCCCTATGTCCTATTGCAGCCTTCTGGGAGTGAGAGAGGCTTCCAAGGAAAATGTAGCAAAGTGGCCCCTATGCCCCGTGTGAGTGTGTGTGTGTGTGTGTGTGTGTGTGTGTGTGTGTGTGTGTCTGTCTGTCTGTCTGTCTGTCTGTCTCTGTGTGTGTGTGTGTGTGTGTGTGTGTGTGTGTGTGTGTGTGTGTGTGTGTGTGTGTGTGTGTGTGCGTGCGTGCGTGCGTGCGTGTGTATGTGTCTATGTCTGTGTCTGTGTGTGTGTGTGTGTGACCACAAAACACACCATCCGTGTCTCAAGTAGAGTCGCAGGAAATAAATGGCCGATCCTGAGGGGGTTAGGCATGTTTTGCCCTGATCTCTTGACTGTGGGAAGTTCTCATGAAACGGCTAAAAATGGTCGCAGTCACAACAGAGAGCACTGGCAGTGCTGCTGAGTCTGACTGCATGAGGGCCTGTGCTGCCGGTGGTGACAGCTTGGGAAACATTTTAGGAGAGATGGATACCGGCGGGTTCAAAACAAGTAAAATGAAGAGGTCTAGGTCAATTCCAGAAATGCTATAAATCCATTTAAAAAATAATAATAATTAAAAGAAAGAAATGACATTTGACCTTACGTTTTGTTTTTTCACAGATAGGCCTATTTAATCTATCATATCTAACATTAACGTGATGTCCCAATCATTTACTCTTGTGAGGATAACATGCATATTTGCAGAATTTATGGGTCTGAATATAGCATAGTACATTTTTTGATATATAAAGATTGAGTACGCATTTTGGAAAATATGGTCTCGCTTGTCTTGTCGTGACTATGTATTCCTCCTCAGATTGCAAAGCTGCTGACTGTGTATGTCCACTTTTGTCAGTGACTTTGGATAAAAGTGTCTGAAGGCCCTACCGTGGCGAAAATGGCAGGGTACTCATTTGCTATACGGCTGACTCGGGTTCGACTCCCGGCCCGGGTCCTTTGCCAACCCTTCCCCATCTCCCTCTGCCCACTCACTTCCTGTCACTGCCTTCACCATTCTGTCAAATAAAGGCAATAAAAGCCCCCACAAAAAAATACATATTTTTTAAAAGTGTCTGATAAATGTAATTAAATGTAATACAATGCAATGCAATGCGTCTTCAGCGCAATGCTTGTGCATTCTGAATTTTCTCCATGTATTGTATGTTGTTATCTCCTCTGTTGTAAGCTGGATAAAAGTGTCTGCTAAATGTAATGTAATATGCAACAGATGCATGAGATTGCTGTCTGTCACACGCAGCCATATGTAGCCATGGTCTACTGCAGTATTTCCCAACCTTTTTTTTGTCTCATGTACCCCCTAAGCCTTTTCGTTGTGCCATGAGTACCCCCTAACTTATGCTTTACATCACTTTTTCTATTCCAGTGTGACTGTGCATTTGTTAAAATTACATTTTTCCAAGTACCCCCTGCAGTGTGCTTGCGTACCCCTTGTGGTACACGTACCCCTGGTTGGGAAACACTGCTCTACTGTACATGGGAGGTCTCTCTGATCATAACATGGCCACAACATGGCCAGTGTAATGGATATCACCCCCTGCGGTGCGGACTTCAAATCCACTGGCAAAACAGATTAAGTCAGAAAGAATAAGAGCATCAGAGAACAACTCACTCTGTGAAAGCAGCGCAATGCATCATCCGTGTGTTTGTCAATGATCTGCTTCACATTAAAAAAATAAACAGCTTAAACTTGAACAAACTGGCTAAAATGAGTGGCTAAAATGACTCCATAATGAAGCTGTTTGATTGCCATTGTTTATGCTGAAGAAATGGTGACAGAATCGTATAGCCTACCAGATATGATGCAGTTGTGTTGATGTTGTAGTGAAGGAAAATTTTACGACCCATTGTCTTAGTTATCTTATCAGAGTTTGAAAATCTCTTCAGGGATTGGATTGTACTTGATGACTGTCATGATGACGTGTGTTTGAGATGGACAAGGGTTCTGAAAAAAAAGGCCATGTCACCTTGGCCGATAACAGCATTGGCTGGGCCCAGGACAATGTCATTTAAAAGGGCCCCCCAGCCAATACAATGTAATGAGGACCCAATTTCTGAGCAGCCTCTCCCCCTGGGCCCGGGGCAATTGCTCTGTTTTCCCCCTGTTAGCATTAATTCTTAACAAATAATGGCCAACAACAACTCAAAATCTTTCTATCTCTCTACTCCATCCCTCCTTGTCTTGTTTGTTTGTGGGTATCTGAGATAGACAGAAAGTGAGAACATTAAAAATTCCACTGATCATATCTATGCAAACTTTGTTTGCATTATGCAAATCTTTGGCAAAAATGTAAAGATTTAAAGATATTGTAATAATTGCCATTTGACTAACATGAGCTATTGGCCTACTCTGCATTAGCCAACTTAAATGAAAAAAAAACTAACTGTGACTAATGTATAGGCTACTGAAATGACTGAGTGAATTTTGTCACTGTAGTTAATACAGTCGTGGGAAGAAGAGAGGACCACTGTATTTCGTCATACCTGAATGGTAGTGTTGACTAATCAAAAAGTTATTACCTTGCATATCCCACTTAAAACTTGGTCAGATAGTGGGCGTGTTTTTCCCACTGTCAGTTCAGAAAGTTGCCTAAAGTAAATGAATAGTTTGGAGGGGTAGTGGTGCGGAAGGAGTACGCCCCTAGACGCGGAGCGGAGAATGGAGATGTGAATAGGGGGTCTCAGTCACAGTTGGAGAATCAACGAGTACACATCACTGCACGGAGTTCTTGGGGACAAAGCGCTCACCAAAATTTCCCCAATGTTGGTTCTTTGTTTATGGACTTTTTGAAGAGAAAAAACCCATTGGATCTATGATAACCCTACGAGGAATTAAAGAGATTTTATAAACCGACGAGGAGGAATGCATCGGTTCCTTGTGAAACTTACAACTCTACTCGTATTGATAGCTCTAACGAAAGGTAAGAGCACGCTACTGATTTCTTTGTGAGTTGATTGGTGCCGTCATAACTCCTCATATCTTTGGACTTAAAACACATCAGAGATTCAAGATGTAATGATGATTCACGACAACACGTTTGAATTTCAGAAACTTTTTTGTAAAGTGACTTGTGGCGAAGCATTTGGATGATGGGGTTATTGGAACACTTGTTGCACGAGACAGCGGCGCTTCGAACGCTTCTTGCATCCAACTGGCGCGTGTCTCCGAATATGCCTTCGAGATGTGCATATGTAGCCGGTGTAGTACGATGTAGCACTTACTGTTTGTCTATTTAGTTTTTTCGGAAACCATTGCCGGAGGGAAGGAGCGAAACAAAATGTTTAGTAACAATCTGACCACAACAATTCTCTGCGCGTTTTTCGAACATGACAATGGGGCACGTACGTGATAAGCGTGCCACTTTAATTTTCAGAAATACAAGTTGATAGCCCAGACATGTAGCCTAAAGTTCGTCAGTAATATGCTCCAAGTGAATTGTTTAAAACCTGCATGCCTAAACATTCAGCGTATTTTTTTTTTCACCACGGGTCTTTCATTCATGAAGGGCAACGTCTATCCGTGGGATCCTGCGGTGGTCTTATAGGCTATGAAAGTGTGCAGTTCTGTGTTAAAGTTAAGCAAACTTGTGTACGTGTTTGAATCAAAGTTGCAAGGAAATAGCCTTGCCACACAGTCGATCCACCAAATATAGTACATTCTTGGGAACAGCTGCAGATGGAAGAATGCATGTACCAGGATGGTGTCAAATCCCACTGCCCACAAACATCACTTAAAGGTGCCAATAGTCACACCAAAGTCTCACTCCTGGCCGGATTGGGAGTTTTATGTCACAACACGTTTTTACTTTCACATTTGCATTCTAAGAGTTCTTGCTGGAGACGTTTGGTCTGATGCCTTCTTCCTTTGTTAGTGTGGAGGAGTAACCAACTCCCATGAAGTAATATCAAATAAGTTGCTAAGCATGAAGCAGGGGATGTTATGAACATGTTTTTTTCTGTGGCTGTGTGGGTACATAACATTTTTTTGTTTGCAGGGCAAGGATGCCTTGGGCCAGACTCCTGTTTGAACGGAGGCACCTGTGAGCCCACCGGTAATGGCAGAACCGAATGCAAGTAAGTCAACGCTGCAAACCCAAAAATCAAGGACACAAAATGGGACATGTGAATTTCTTTTATATCAAGGAACACCACCTGGGTTTTTTTCTTTTACTTCTGTAAACTCAGTGTAGTCAGACAAAAGAAAGTTCTCAGTGTTTGAATAGATTGGCCTGGTCAGCAGTTCACAACGTCATGTTAATGTTTATCCCAACATGGCGGCCATTGGTATTGTGTTTTGAATTCTGCTCCCTTCTTTCATATGCACATTCTTCGAAAGAAAGCGTTGGCCTAGCCAATCAATCAGGGGCAGGCCCGTTGATTGTGTGAGTGTGGTGGTGGTGGGGCTGTAAGTGTGCGAATGTGCGTGTGTGTGGATGGAGGGGGGGTCACAAGTGTGCGGGTGTGTGTGCGCGTGCACGCATGTGTGTCTAGGGGCGTGTATGACCAGAGGTCAACCCCCCCTCATGCCCCCCCATCCCATCCTCTGGACCTGCTGTTGGTGAACGCAAGCCACTTCTGCTGCAGAAGTCTCCCGATACGTTCAAAGCCCCTAAATCTTGTTTCTCTTTTCTTTCACGGAGTGACAGCTGGGCTTTGCCAGAAGCTCGACCCTCATTGTTCCCCCAGTCTAGATTAATTCTGTGTGACTAATCTGCGTGAGGCCTTGCAGAATACCCAGACCCCCCCTACCCTCCCTAGTTACCCCCCCTCCCCTCCATCTCTCCTCCTCTCTCTCTCAGACCCCCCCCCCCCTTCTCCAAGCTTGGGGTTTTGTCCCGTTTTCAATGGGCATTCACTCTGGCAATTTACATTAGAAGGCCAGATGGTTGCAGGGTGTAATTAAACTAGATGTTTTCATAATTGCAAACAATGCACTGTGCAGTGGAAAGAGGTAAACTTTTTAAATAAGAAAACATTGTAGTTTCGCACATTTTCTATGCAGAAAAGTTTGTGCATAAATGTCTGATTAAAAAAAAATGGTACGTTTATGGGGCTTGTTTTTCAACTGTTGGCCCTGTTCATAGTCCTGGAGGGAAAAAAAACTCCTCAGTCAGTCGGCTAACAAAGACCTGTTGCGGATAAGGTTTCTGCGCTCTTTCCTCATTCAACTCCACAAGTGTCTATTTACTCTTTCTCTCTCCCTCTCTCTATCTTTCTCCCTCTCTCTACCTCTCTTTTTTTCTTCTAAACGGCGTAAGTCTAGAAAACGGAGATGTGAGCGGACAGATAAAAAGCCCCTGAAATGGGTTAGTCCTTGTTCTTTTGGCATCTCTGAGGGAGTCAGGACGGCCTGTGCAGAGAAAGAAGAGAGAGGGGGGGAAACAGAGAAAGAGAGACATAGAGAGAGAGAGAGAGAGAGAGAGAGAGAGAGAGAGAGAGAGAGAGAGAGAGAGAGAGAGAGAGAGAGAGACGTGTTGGCTGAGGGCCACATCTTAATTCTGCCCTGGCGGCCAGCGTGCCACAGGCAAAGGGCCCACAAAGGCCCGCATTGTGCCGGCATGTCCTCAGACCCGGAGTCCAATTAAACGTGGAGATCTGATGAGCTGAGCTGAGGGCAGGGGGACAGGGGCAGCACAGGGGGACGGAGAGGAGAGACCAGCCTGGCCGGGCACAGGACACTCGATGACACTCGATGTCCACTCCACTCTTTCATCTTTTGTCTCCACGGTAACAAAGAGGACCGGCCAAACAGAGTGTGGGGGAGAAGTTGGAGGAAAAAAACAGACATTTCAGCTGCTTGTCTGGGGGAGGGTTATTTTTTTGGCAAGGATGTCGGTATCATTTTTGTTTTTGGGTTCTTGTTTATGGTTCATCACCAACAATAGAAGTTTGTCTTCATTTCCACAGCCATGGCCATTAGAGGCTGTGGGTCACACTGACACACACACACACACACACACACACACACACACACACACACACACACACACACACACACACACACACACACACACACACACACACACACACACACACACACACACACAGAGAGGTATTTTAAGGTTCAGCAGATGTTTATCACCCTGCACTTTCCAATGAGATGTATAAATAATGATGTATAACTTAACACCTCTATTTCTGGCCACCTGAAGTTACCATTTGTTCTCTTAAAAACATTTCTCACTCACTTTGGATTTAAGTCCCCCGGCCTCCACCAGGCCGGTCCGGTGTTCAGTTTCATTGGCCTACCTCGCCCATTAAGCCTTCAGTAATGTGGTCGCCGAGCGTTTCCTCAGGCATTACTACAGTGGCCTCTCATTATTACTAGGCCCTGTAACCACACACACACACACACACACACACACACACACACACACACACACACACACACACACACACACACACACACACACACTAGCCCTATAACTGAGACAGGAGCCTACCGGTATGTGCCTTCAGTTTAAAAGAATTGATGGCAGGTAGGAGAACTCGCGCGCGCGCACACACACACACACACACACGGACTCGCCCTTTAACTGAGACAGGAGCCTACGTGCCTTCAGTTTAAAATAATTGATGGCAGGTATGAAATCTCAAACACACACACACACACACACACACACACACACGGACTCGCCCTTTAACTGAGACAGGAGCCTACGTGCCTTCAGTTTAAAATAATTGATGGCAGGTATGAAATCTCAAACACACACACACACACATGCACGTGCACACAATGAAACTTGTGCACAGCATTTATTTTCAGCGTAACCAAAAAGTCTTCATCCGATTGATAGCAACCAGAGATGTAGGGCAACACCTATTTGTGATAGTTGGACCTTCCCCTGAATTGCCCTCATGCCTGCATTTCTGGTGTCGGAGCTTCTTTCTGTCAGGCCCATTTGAAATCATGTGGTCGCAATGCTCAAAACTATAAAATACCGTATCAGATGTCTAAAATATGCAGACATAGTGTCAGTTGTGAGTAACTAACTCGGTATGAGCCTATCGGTTTAGTCTAGGTAAAACTCAGTTGGTAGGTGGGCAGAACAGTGGATTCACATTCTGTTTTTGCTGGACAGTTAGGACTAGCAGACAGCTCTTTTGAAGTTTTAAGGGGTGACATTTGGTTTGAACATATGTGGCCCCAATGCTATCCCACTTTCCCCTTCTGCTGCTCTGGTAATTCCACTGAGCTGAGCTATACCAGATCTGTTCAGCGGAATCTGTGAAGTGATGATGGTAGGAGTAGAATCTTTGACACTGTATTTTGAAGAAGTCTGTGAAGAATCTCATTCATCCAGGTCATCTTAATCAAAAGAGTTTAGTTGGAGACAACTTCCCTTCGTCTCTTCCCCTGAGAGACTCCGACAGAAAAACTCTTGAAGCGGAAGAGAGCAGAGCTCCTAAAGAAGTCCAGTTGCATGAAACGGAACAGTTTTGGCGTACTTTGAGATTTTTTCGGCTGAAGTTTGGTCCTTTTTTATATCCAAAGCATGGATATAAATGGCTGCTGGCTGGGGTACATTCTGCTGTCTTGCTCAGAGGAATTCGGCGATAACTGAACAACTGTTGCAACCTGTCGTTACATCTAGCAGATGCTTGTATCCAAAGTGACTGACTAACAAAAGAGGACATGAATTGTTACGAAATATGGCTGAGGAAAATGAAGAACGTCCTCACAACAAGGTTATTGTAGGACAGTGAGTGGAGAGCAGTTCGTTTTGGTTGTTGGAAATGTCTCGCAAGCATACTGAACACAAGCGCAATGAAGCACAGTACTACATAAAGCGAAGTACTACAGCATAATGTCCCATCTCTACAGCAGTGTTTCCTTTTAGTTGTGACACACTTTTCCTGCCTTCTGGCAAAGGGGAAAGGCAAGGAAAAAACACACGACTGTGTTTACATGTTTCACCTTTTGTGTCAGCTGCCACTCAGGCTTCTGGCTCTGCTTCACGGAAATAGCCTGGCTGCTGAGCTGGTTACACACGTGCAGGGAAGTCGACGGTGGGGGGCACAAGAGGGTCAGGTGTCCCGGGCCCAGGGGGAGGGCGAACTCAGAATTGTGTCCTCGTTACAATGTATTTATTAGGGTAATGGGGCGGGGGACTTTGTCCGTGACCCTGGCCCAAAGCTGCCAACGGCCCTGCACACACACACACACACACACACACACACACACACACACACACACACACACACACACACACACACACACACACACACACACACACACACACACACACACACACACACACACACACACACATGCATGCATACATGCAGTGGTAGTGAAGGACATTCATTGCTGTCTCCTACTTGACATGCCATGCCACGCATGCCATCTCGCGTGTCTGCAGCTGAGAATGAGGTGAAGGGAGGGAGGGACGGACGGAGAGGGACCCAAGGGTTGATTATCTCCAAGGCTCTCCAAGGTACCCTGCCCACTCCCTTGGCACTGGCACTGGCTCAGGCAGCCAAACAACTGGGAAAACAAACTTTGAGGCAATCCTGTGTAAAATATTGTACATGTATCATGAAAAGAAATAACTTGACATTTTTTTACACACCTCTAGGCTGCACTTTATATTACTTTTTTGGGGAGGAGCACCTGCTTTTTTTAAAAAAGCACCTGCTTTTACTAGACTTTGAACTATTTGTGACTCAGTGAAGAAATCTCATTTCCTGTTTCTAAACAATTGAACCCTGAGTCCTTGAGTCAGGCTGACATGCCGGAGTGTAGTGTAGCGCAGTGCAGTGCAGTGCCGTGGGAGTGCTGTGTACTGTACAGTGCAATGCCTCTGGGTTGGTCGAGCCAAGCAAGGGTAGGGACAGGGTGGATGGATTCCAAGGGCGCCTGCAGTAGATTGACACTGGCCAGTTGGGGCTCAAGAGAGGCTTACAGTATGCTATGTGCACTGCCACCAAGCGAAGATGGAGGACGCTGATAGATGTCAAGTGGCTGAAGGAAAAAAAGGGGTTCACCTGCTTCCCCTTGAGGGGGCTGAATTTTATGCCTGTCAAAACGTCTTGATGCGGCAAGGCATGTGACTCCTTGTGCTGCTACGGCCGAGGCCACTTGAGTGACTGATTAGAGAGGCCTATTTCTTTTTTACTGCCACGGACGTGTAACAATATCCCGACATACTACATGTACACGTCTCTCTGCCTGTCGAATTGTTGACGGCCAAAGTCAAAAGGTGACCCCTGCTGAAACTGTTACTGAGGAGATCACAGAGCGTATCATACAATGCACTGAAGTGCAACCGAAACTGTTCACACTTAACAAGGGACAGACTGTAATTGTTTTTATCTACTGCTACGGGGCTTTGGAGCCATCAATGAAGCACATTCATTCCCCAGCAGAGGAATTTGATTTTGTATAAAAAAACATATTAGACCCCCTTTAATTTTGAATGGACAGCGATTGTGCGGGCCAAAACTACTGTAAAGGCTCTTGCGGCAGTGGGAAGCCAGGCGATGTGCATCAGAGGGAAAAGGCCCAATGAATGGCCGCCATTGTTTGTTGTGAGGGAGGACGTGAAGTATCATCCGCTTCCCTCCTCTTCTTTGAGAGACAGGAAATGGGCTTTCTGAAGTCGGAGGAAGAGAAGGTGCAGTCTCCGATCATATGAGGACAGAAAGCCAATGGTTGAGGGGTGGGGTGGGGGGCTGTAAAGGATGCAAGGAGGACTGGAGAGCCTCTCTCTCTCTCTCTCTCTCTCTGCAAAGCAAGGCAACTGGGGAGTTGGATGAAAAGGGAGCATCGATGAATGGATTTGATTGTAGGTGGATCCTAGAGAGTTAAACTCTAAAGCGAAGCCATTGCACATTTAAACCCGGGTCACACATTATATAGTGCAGGGGTGCTTTGAAAACCCGCCTCTGCCCTTTTATTCAGCAGAAGTGTGTGTGTGTGTGTGTGTGTGTGTGTGTGTGTGTGTGTGTGTGTGTGTGTGTGTGTGTGTGTGTGTGTGTGTGTGTGTGTGTGTGTGTGTGTGTGTGTGTGTGTGTGTGTGTGTGTGTGTGTGTGTGTGTGTAATGTACACCACTGTGTCATGCTTGACCAGAAGCTAGCCTGGAATGTTAGCCTGCTTTGTTTGTGAAAGTCTAAGTGTGTGTGTGTTTGTGTGTGTCTCTCCTTGGCCCAGTGAGCTGTAAAAAAGGGATTTTGTGTTGAAGTGGCAGGTGGTGCTTAAAGACCTGGGCTGTGGAACATGTGCCATATGTGATTTGGAGTTTTGCTTACACTGAGAAGAGTCAAGCCCGCCATCTTTGCCTTTGAGCTGTCCCATCCATTTGTATTTGTATACTTGCTGTATTTGATGTGAATTTGATACTAGAAGTAGAGATTCTTAGTGCATTTGTTTTTTTCATTTGGTTACTACGAGATTTTAACTTCCATCAACTGTTCCAGTGGGAATCCATAGTAGGTTGAAACGAGAAGGAAGTAAAGATGAGAGTAGGAGGTTGGGAGTTTTCCTTGCTTGTTTAATTAACTCGCGTCCCGAAACAGTAATAAGAAGCACTCGGGACCATAAGCCAGAGAGACTCTCCTTAAAGGGACACTGTGTGAGATTTTTAGTTGTTTATTTCCAGAATTCATGCTGCCCATTCACTAATGTTACCTTTTTCATGAATACTTACCACCACCATCAAATTCTTAGTATTCATTATGACTGGAAAAATTGCACTTTTCATACATGAAAAGGGGGATCTTCTCCATGGTCTGCCATGAATTTCCAAAAATAGCCATTTTTACCTGCAAAAATGACTCTACTTGGACCATAGTAGGACATACTGTATTTGTTTATTACTTAGTAAACGTTCATGTAAAGATCAAATTTGGCAATAGGCAGCCCAGTTTCAATGAGCAGCATAGTTGCAGTACCTTTTTTGACCATTTCCTGCACAGTGTACCTTTTTAAGAACACCTGAAAACACTTACCTGGTTCCCAGGCCAAGAGGGGGGAACTCTCCAGACTCATAAAGCCACCAAACGGAGGAGGGCCCTGAGCTGCTGGCTTTTCCCATCGTCAGACTAGACAGGATACAGCAAGCCTCAGGGCAGAAGAAATGGGGGGTGGGCGGCCGACTGTGCTGTGTGTTGTTGCTCCTGCTCCTGATGGAACAACATGGCTGCCTTCCCTCCTCCATTTGGGAGCCCAGTCATGGGGGACAGATGTAGGAGGGGGAACACAAACGCAAACAAACAGATGGGATGGGGAGTCTCAAAACTAACTCACTAGGCTTTCTACTGTATGTAGTAGCAAGGGGGATTTGATAACTGGTGGGACAGTGGAAAATTTTCACCCCGAAATGTTCAGGGTCGGTTTTGTTGTTCCCAGAGGAACTTCAAAGAGATGTGTTTATGATGTATCCGTGTGAGTCTTATTGGGGATTAGAGAAGGAAGTGGTGAGTCGTTGATATGTTTAAAATCTTGCATTTATTAAAGAGGAAAGAGTAAAATGCCTTTTTGTTATTATGTAAATGAATGAGATGGAAAACCAACATTTGTACAGTCTTTTTACAACATAAAAAAACTACTTGCACTTGTTGCAACCAGAAACCATCATAATGCCTAATTCACTTCAGAACAGGCTTTTCAAATGTTCAATATGAACTAGCTCATGTTATTTTTTTTTCTTTTATTGAAGACGAAGAATGCTTAAGATGCTCTTCATACTAGATTTCAGCACAGCAGCGAGCGTTCAGGTGTGTTCAGCAGTGTGTTTTTGTGTGGCGGATCTGCCACAGGTGTGTAGTGCTTGAGTAAGTAGTAGCAACACCTCCCGCGTTATCTCAAGTGGTGTTTCGGCATCGCTGATGGCCCTCTGCTTTGTTCACCCCCGACCTCTTCCTCACCTCACCCCCAGATAACGGCATGACTAGCCACACACACACACACACACACACACACACACACACACACACACACACACACACACACACAAACACACACACACAGAGAAAGAGAGAGAGGGATGGATAAAGCGAGAGAGAGAGAGAGAGAGAATGAGTGAGTGAGACTCGAGTCATTTCTCTGAAAGAGGCCCTTTATTGGGTGACTTGTTGATGGCAGATGGCAGACTGACTGACTGGCTGGGGGGTGGAGAGGAGAGGAGTGAGGGCGGGGGTTGGGGTATGGGGGGTGTGGGTTAGCGGGGGTGGCGTCTCATCTGGCCTAGGGTTAGGTGTCAAGAAAACATCTGCTGTGTCCGGGCACACATTACTCCACTGGCCCCAGCCCCAACCAACCCAACCCAACCAAGCCAGCAAGCCTGCCTGTTGTGCGGTTGCCCCGGGCTACTGGTGGCTTTTGAGGCGCGGAATCCCAAAACAGCATTATGGGATGGGGTGGAGTGGAGGGACAAAGGGGAAGCAGAAGTGGAAACACACAGGTGTAGTGTGGAGTAGGAAAAAGAGGAGGATGATGATGATATCATGGTGTTGACACTGACAACAGGGCTTTAAGATTTTAGCCAGAATAAGCGGTGGGGTTTATTACCTGGTTGGCCTGGACATTTTTAGGGGATTTTAAATCATTGTTTCTCATTTGCCTCTTTTCCACTGCCGGTTTTCTGGTAGGCCTACAACTCAACACAACACGACTAGGCCGCCACTTTTTGCTTTTCACATAGGCACGACACAGCTCAATAG